>NC_035441.2:171163956-171463956 GCF_002127325.2 Helianthus annuus | reverse complement strand
CGATTGTTGGGATAGCATTGGCTATTCCCTGAGCGACGATGTTTTCTATATCTTGCCGATTTAGAAAGTGATCTTCATTATTGTGTTCCGATTGATTAACTTCATTAACTGGTTCATTTACAGCGTGTTCCATCTGAATATTAATCAATTAGTAATTATCACAGGCTAATATTTAGTACAAACATTTAGGTACAACCGGATAAAATATAACGAACATTGCGACTTATATATATATATATATATATATAGTGGAGGGTTCAAATGAGAACAATTTTTTTGTAAGAAGAGAAAAGAAGAAGTTTCAACCAATAAGAATGCTTCATTTTACTTCATTTAATATTTTCATTTAATTTTAATATAAGGGTATATTGGTAAACTTACAAAAATCATTAATTTGTATTCTTCCACTTTAATAACTAACTAAATTAAATTTGTAACTACTTTTCAAAATATATACTTTTTCCAAATTAAAGAAACAACTTTATTTCAAGTGTAGAATAAATTAGTAGTTGTGTAGGATAAATAATGAGTTGTGTAGGATATATTTCGAGGTGTGTAGGATAAATTTCGACTTTGTAGGATAAAATTCTATAATGTGTAGGGTAAATGTAGGAAAAATTTGATATGTGTAGGTTTTGTAGATTATATGTAGGATAATTAATGATTAGTTGACTAATTAATTAAAGAGTTAAAAGTTAATGACATGAGTTATAAATCAAATAGTATGTTACTAATATGCCATTTCTTCTTTTTATTCTCACATTAAATTTCTTCTCAAATGAACATTCCCCTATATATATATATATATATATATATATATATATATATATATATATATATATATATATATATATATATATATATGTCTTATTACAAATTACAACTGAAATTCAAAATATACTAAGGGTTGCATTTATTATTTTAGTCTAGCTAGGAATATTATGCTCACATGCTTTTATATAAGGTTTATTCTTTTTACTAAGTTGTTTATCTAATGGGCAAAGTTTCTGCCTCATAGATGATATGGGTGCTAGTACTGGGTCAGGGTGTTGAGATCTAATTTCATTGGTTGGTCCAGGTTTGACAGTTTATCTTAATTAAGAGTCAAGATTTACTGCTGTAGTGGCTAACATATAGAGATCTGCCCATTTTTCATCCAATTCATCTTCCCATGGCGGTTTATTGCCTATTTCTTGAGTTTCCTTATTAATTATCACTTCTTTTGATTGTGACTTCCCTATTTTCTCTTGACTTTTTCTAATAATCCAACTTCTTTTCTTAGCAGTAAGTGGTTTCTCAAACTGTGCTTTACGAATAAATATTCCTTCCCTAGTATCTGCTGAGTATCTTGAGGAATTTGATTGAGAGGAGGTTCCCTTATCTTTTGGTGAATTATCTAGTTGACGATAGATGTCCGAAATTCTTTGCTTACCCATACTGTAAATTAACAAATAGTTAAATAACACAAAATACATAATCACACTAACACGTATAGTCAAAATTGTCGACTTTGCGACTATCAGTTTTTTTATATATATTAATACGCCTCCGTACACACCCGTTATCTTACAAAAGGTTTATTTTAAGGTATTTTACAAGATTATATTATTTATTATTTTATTATTATTAAACACACATCCCTACAACCACATACGATCCCCCGTTAGCTGGCACTTTAGAAACGACGTTCCCTCTCATCGTACTTCCAGGAGATCTGTTCTCCCATTTCCCGGATTCTATTTCCTACGCCTACCAGTTCCTCGCCATAATGGCGGAGTTCAGCAAAGTTTTCATTACTCATTGGTGGGTTTGGTGCAGGCTCCAGGTCGAACTGAGGGAAAAAGGTATTAGGGTTATTTATAAGGTTCTGAAATTGCCAGTGTCACACCCCGATTTCCACGCGTCTCACCGGTGGGGGATTACCGTGACGTAGTTGGCAAATATATAGTCAAACCACACAATATATATGAATGCACAGCGGAAGCATAAAGATAAATATATTTCAACATTAATTGTAATATCAAAGTATCACCATTGTTGAAATAAAATCCACAGGGGATCAAATAAAATATAAGTATTGTTCAACAGACGTAGGCATCTTAAGCTTGCGAGACTCTTTATTGATGCTAAGGAGAAATAGCCAGCCAATTACGCTTAGTACCTGCATTTAATCTTTTTGGGAAAATACGTCAGTTTACACTGGTAAATACATTCAACCGACACTTTTGTAAAAATGTTTATTAAAATTGATTTGAATGCACAAGGCACAAACTCTTTTATAACTTGGGAGAATTATTTAAATTATAATCTTGTTAACGGATTACATGTTCCTTATGCGTTCAATAGCCCGGATCTTGTCCGGGTTAAAGATTAATAGACACACCACATCAACTATTTATGCACTGACGAGTGTACGCCTACACTCCGCGCTTAGGTCGTGGCCATTTCGTAAAATGCTGCCAGGGATATCCGGGACATGGTCATTAACCCTCCAAAGGCTTTAAGTAACAAGACTGTTTAAATGAACCGATCAAATTTATTCAATTACCCACTCAACGGTGGAGAATTTAATGCCCGATCAAGCGGTATGCTATATACCGTAACCCAAGCCCGTATAACAGAAAATAAGTTAAAAGTATTTACCTTTGCAAGTATAAATCCTTAATCGAATAAATTGCAAATAGCTTTTACTGGTCTCCTATTCTGGAACGAAGGTTTAAAATAACCTATTAGAATCCTAACGGGTCTTTAATTTAGTCGTAGCTTAGACCGGTTAGTTTCAAAGGATAGTTACGGTTTAATCGCGTGAAAGGCGAAAACCGGGAATGGAATGTGATTTAGACCCGACAAGTTTGAAGACTTGTTTTATATGGGTATAATAACCACACTCTGGATTTTGGGGTCAAAACAATATGGTTTGACCCGTTTCGGCTAGTTTATGTAAACTAGTCACATAAGCCGAACCGTGCGCGCAAAAGGCGCAACGGGTAACCGTAAGAGTCCTACACTGGTTTCTTAAGTCAATATGCTTTAAAGAGGTTGTGGTATCAGTAGGATACCTTCCATAATGCCCGTAACGAGTTTAAATCAATTTTATGCCCCGTAGGGGTATTTCGGTCATTTTAAAGATTTATAAAAGAGGTTTCTGAGTTCTACAGGAAATCTGAGTTTCCCAAACAGTTTATAAAGTTCAAAATACTTTATTTATTATTTAAAATCAGTAGCAACTGGAATCGGGTCAAAAGACCTTGTAGAACTCAAGTTATGGCCGAAAAGGGTATATTCGGTATTTACCGAACCGTTGCCATAACCGCAGGTTATGAGCAGGTTAAAAATAATTAAAAATCTTTAAAAATCCCAAAATATTATTTTACATCAGTGTGTAAAAGGTTTGGGGTCGAAATCTGGGTTTAGATAGGCGTTATGCTAATTGCGCTATTTAATTACTAAAGTTTCCGTAATTTGCGCTATTTAGCATAACTCCTATTCTGGACCTCGGATTGACGTGAAATTTTAGGGACATGCTTAGAAATCAGTAACCAAGGATATGGTCCTTTCACATGTCCGAAACTCTCGTTTTAAATTAAAAAGGGCGTTACGGTCAACTTTTAAGCATTTAACGGAAAGGTGTAAAAGACTCGGACAAACAACGAACCGGTCACAGAGGGTTATACCATCATGTAACCTGGTCCTAAGAGAGTCCTAAGGCATATCTAAATCATACTTTAACGGGTCAGAACTGAAGTCAATGCAAAAGTCAAAGTTTTGCGACTTTCGGCTCCGAACCGGGTCAAAACAGTAAATGGTCGGATCAAACAAGCTTAGACTAGTTAATATACTTATTATCATGTTTTATGAGTGTTAAAACAGGTTACACACCATCTACATTACTGATTATGCATGAAATCGCAAAATAGCATTTCTGTTGACTTTTTCTAAGCACGTTTGACTCGACATTCGGACTAGTTAGAGTGGGAATCAGAGGGTGCCCTTTTAGGGGTTTAGAGCCTACATGATTACCAATATATAACTACCTTTGATTCGACAAACCACTGGACCATTTGTGATTTATCGTAAAGTCAATCGTTAATTACGACGGGTTGACTTTTAAGCTAAAACCTATGGAAAAACGTAACCACAAAGGGTTAGGCAACTTACAGGAGCTTGGTGCACGACTAGGGATGTTAGAAGAATGCTTGAGAGCTCCAGAGATGAACTAGAAGGCAGGTTTGAGGTGTGTTTCACATTGGTGCAATGCCTTGCCTTTTATAGTGAATTATGGTGCACAAGATCATTACAACTCACTCTAGGATTGCTCATGGATGATTAGCAGGTGTCCCTGGGTGCTAGGGGACATGTTGAGGGCGCCCATTCTTCAATTAATGCATCAATGATCGTTTACAAGCTCAAACATTGAATCTGTCCAAAATTTCTGCATCTGTATGTCGTACGCGGCCCGCATTAGAATTCAGGCAACATGTACGCGGGCCGCCTGAATCTTCATGTCAGTAAACGAATCAACATAAGGCGCGCGGCCCGCTTCAGCTTGATGGTTTCACTCACGCGGCCCGCCTGAGGTCTGATTTCCAAGATTTTCAAATCTTTTGTAATCATTAACCTGACCTTTCGGTTTCGAAGGGGTAACTTTGCGATTTGGCCCTCGATTATTTACAATTAAGGGCCTCGTGACTTTTACCCACATTGTTAAGTCCCCGGTTAGTTTAATTACTATCCGAAAAGCCTTAACTTTTATTGTTGACGCTTTTAACCCCTCGCATACGAATTTGATCATAACTTTCTCGTTTTAAAATGGAACTTCGCGAAATTTATATCGTATATTCTAGTGAGCGTATTTTACTGTTACTAAGCCTCGGGTTCGTCAAAGGGTCACTCAGAGGTATAAATTAAACATGTTGACACAATTAACCCCTGTAGCTTGTAATCTCTCACTTTCTCCCGCGTTTCGCTCCGTACGATCCATGATTTATTCGTTTGAAGGTACGAGCATCATTTAGGGTTACTATACAGTATATTTACCCCTCGTTGACATTTCTAATCCTCGAATTTACATACTTTCAAGGTTTGTCAACTCTAGTCCTTTATTTAGTATTTAATACCACGTGTAAACTCATGACACGTGTCACCACATTATTGGACACAAAATTTCGAGGTATTACATCCTCAGCCCCTTAAAATAAATCTCGACCCGAGATTTACTGAAATAAATAAGGGTATTTTTTCTTTCATCGTGGATTCAACCTCCCACGTGAATTCGGGACCTCTACGGGCATCCCATTTGACCTTAACAATAGGTACATGCTTCCTTCGAAGCTTCTTTACCTGTCGATCTTCAATCGACAAAGGTTTTTCCACAAATTTTAAGCTCTCATCTATGTGCACATCTGTATGTGGTATCACCAGTGATTCATCAGCGAAGCACTTCTTCAGATTGCAGATGTGGAACACATTGTGAATTCCATTGAGCTCTTCAGGTAAGTTCAACTTATAGGCAACTGACCCGACACGTTCGATAACCTCGAAAGGCCCTATGTATCTCGGGCTTAGCTTGCCTTTCTTACCAAAACGCATCACCCCCTTCCAGGGCGATACTTTAAGCAACACTTTCTCACCTACTTTGAAGTGAAAATCTTTACGCTTTGGATCTGCGTAACTTTTCTGCCTATCTCGGGCAGCCTTGAGACGGTCTCGAATCTGGACAATCTTGTCCGTCGTTTCGAAGACTATCTCCGGTCCTGATAATTGGACATCTCCAACTTTCGCCCAACAAACGGGCGATCTACACTTTCTACCGTATAATGCCTCGAAGGGGACAGCCTTAATGCTGGTATGGTAGCTATTGTTGTAGGAGAATTCGATTAGTGGTAGGTTCTTATCCCAACTACCACCCAAATCGATAGCACATGCACGTAGCATGTCTTCCAACGTCTGAATAGTACGCTCACTCTGACCGTCTGTCTGAGGATGGTAAGCCGTACTAAAATTCAAACGTGTGCCCAAAGATTGCTGGAAGCTTTTCCAAAAATGAGACGTGTATCCAGTATCTCGGTCAGAGATAATAGACACATGTATGCCATGTAAGGCTACAATCTTATCAATGTATAACTGAGCTAACATGTCGGAGCTATAAGTCTCCTTGATGGGTAAGAAATGTGCTGACTTAGTCAGTCGATCAACTATAACCCATATTGTATCATTTCCTTTCCTCGTCTTGGATAACTTGGTAATAAAATCCATAGTTACACATTCCCACTTCCATTCGGGAAGTTCAGGCTGTTGTAGCAAGCCTGACGGCTTTTAATGCTCAGCTTTGACTTGCGCACAAGTCAAGCATTTGGCTACATAAGCGGCTACAGACTTTTTCAACCCTATGCACCAATAATTTGCCTTTAGATCCTGATACATCTTATCAGCTCCCGGGTGAACAGAATATTTGGAACTATGGGCTTCCTGGAGGATAACATCTCGTAGTCCTCCATAAACTGGAACCCATATTTGTCCATTTAATCGTAAAATTCCGTCCTCGCTAAGGGTTAACTGCTCCTCAGTTACTCCAAGCTTTTCTTTAGGATAGTTAGCTTCCAACACAGCTTCCCTCTGTGCAGCTAACAACCTTTCGATCAAATTATTCTTCACTTCAATGCTCTTGGCATTGATTCGGATGGGTTTCACCCTTTCCTTTCGACTTAAGGCATCAGCGACTACATTCGCCTTGCCGGGATGATATCTGATTTCACAATCATAATCATTTAAAGTCTCCATCCAACGGCGATGCCTCATGTTTAATTCCTTCTGATTAAACAGATGTTGAAGGCTCTTATGATCCGAATAGATCACAAACTTGATACCATACAGATAATGCCTCCACAGTTTTAGTGCGAACACAACGGCACCCAACTCCAAGTCATGGGTGGTGTAATTCTTTTCATGCACCTTTAACTGTCTTGAAGCATAGGCAATAACCTTGCATTTCTGCATAAGCACACACCCCATGCCAGTGTGTGATGCATCGCAGTAAACTACGAACTCTTCGGTACCTTCAGGCAATGTCAGTATAGGAGCGTTGCTCAACTTTTGCTTCAGAATATCAAAGGACTCTTGCTGCTTAGGGCCCCAAATGAACTTTACTTTCTTCTTGGTCAAGGAAGTTAGGGGCGCAGCAATCCTTGAAAAATTTTCAATGAAACGCCTGTAATATCCTGCTAACCCCAGGAAACTACGAATCTCTGTAGGCGTCTTTGGCTCTTGCCAATTCATGACAGCTTCTACTTTAGCGGGATCCACTTGGATACCACGCTCGCTGACAACATGTCCAAGGAATTGGACTTCTCGAAGCCAGAATTCGCACTTAGAGAATTTGGCATAGAGTTTCTCATGATGCAGGAGTTTGAGAATACAGCGAAGGTGTTTCTCATGGTCAGCTTTGTTCTTAGAGTAGATAAGAATATCGTCGATGAAAACGATGACGAATTTGTCTAAGTATGGCTTGCAAACGCGATTCATGAGATCCATGAACGCAGCCGGTGCATTGGTGAGCCCAAAAGGCATCACTAGGAACTCATAGTGACCATAACGAGTCCTAAATGCGGTTTTATGTACGTCTTCATCTCTGACTTTCAGTTGATGGTAGCCAGACCTCAAGTCAACCTTCGAGAATAACTTGCCCCTTGTAACTGATCGAACAAATCGGGTCGATCCTCGGCAAAGGATACCTATTCTTTATTGTGACTTTATTAAGCTCGCGATAATCGATGCACAGACGCATCGATCCGTCCTTCTTCTTGACAAACAGGACTGGTGCTCCCCAGGGAGACGAACTAGGTTTGATGAAACCTTTAGCTAGCAGTTCATCTAGCTGTGTCCTTAACTCCTTCATTTCGGTTGGTGCTAACCTGTAAGGTGCTCTAGCGACAGGAGCTGCTCCACGGATGATGTCAATTCTGAATTCCACTTACCTATCTGGTGGTAAACCAGGTAGATCTTCGGGGAAAACCTCTGGATATTCCGAAATGACGGGAATGTCTTCTATCTTCGGTTTAGGCTCATCAAATATCACTTGTGCCATGTAAATGACACAACCCTTCTTTAAACATTTTGAAGCCTTGAGCATAGTCACTTGCTCAGGCAATCCATACTGGGTATCTCCCCGAATGGTAAGCGATTCACCAGACGGAATCTTTATCACCACTTGCTTTCTGTTGCAGACGATTTGGGCCTGGTTGTGAGATAACCAGTCCATACCCAATACTATGTCAAAACCGGCCAATTTAAAGGGAAGTAGAGATAGAGGAAAAGAGTGGTTCTTAATGGATATCACACATCCATCTAACACAGTGGAGACGGTTTCTATGGTGCCATCTGCTAGCTCTACCTCATAATTCACATTTAAGGTTTTGACAGGCATATTCAGCAATTTGCAAAATTTATGATCTACGAAAGACTTATCAGCGCCTGAATCAAAAAGTACTCTTGCGAAGACATCATTTACAAGGAAAGTACCTGTGATCATGTTATCGTCTAGCACAGCTTCTTTCGCATCCATCCTGAAGACTCTTGCATTGGTCCTCTTGGCCTCTTCAGGCTTCTTGGCGTTTTTAGGGCAGTTGGTTCTAATGTGCCCCTTCTCATTGCAACTGTAGCAAGTTGCATCCTTCAGCTTTTTGCAATCTAAGGTCTTGTGGTCCTTGGACTTGCATATCCCGCAAGCAAATGACTTCGACTGAGTCTGCGAGTTCGATTCGAGTCTACACTTTCCAAAGTGATGTCTCTTGCAATTTTTGCATTTGGGCTTCTCACCAGATTGATGCCCATCCTTCCTTGACTCAGACCCTCTCTTGTTGTCACCTTTTCCACGGTGCTTCTTGCTCGACCTGCGTGAATTATCATCTTCACGCTTTCTCTTCTCAGCCTCTTTGTTCCTCAGCGATCTTTGTATGACCGCATCCAGAGTAGGGACAAAGATATGTCAGCAACAGATCTAAAGGTCGCTGGCCGAGAGGCCTTTACGCTTGCCTTTATCTCGGGGGCTAAACCACCGATAAAACGAACTATTCGCTTTGGTTCCGGGGTTACCAGATACGGAACCAACCGGGACATCGTGTTGAAGCTCATGAGGTAAGCTTGACAGTCAAGGTTTGTCATAACCAACGATAGGAAGTCGGACTCGATCTTTTCAACCTCATGTTGAGGGCAGAAATTTTCCTTGATGAGAGAAATGAATTCCTCCCACGTCATGCTGTACAAAACAGCCTTCCCCGAGGCCTGAACCAACGACCTCCACCAAGCCAGCGCTTCGCCCTTGAATGATTGCGAAACAAACTTTACCACGTCTCTCTCTGCACAGCCACTGATGTCCACCACAGTGTCCATCTCGTCTAACCAAGTCATACAATCTACCGCGCCTTTCTCCCCAGTGAAATCTCGGGGTTTGCAACATACGAAATACTTGTAGGTGCAACCCCTGGCGCGAGATGCATCAATAAACACTTTTTCCTTAGGACGGGCACTGTTTTCATTAGATGAGTGCTCATCATCGTCCTTTTTAGGTTTAGAAGGAGTAGAGGGTGGTTTGCTGTGAGATTTTGAGTGGGTTTTTGGCTTTGAGTGTGGTTTAGATATGGTTCTGCTCCGGGTCTCGGTGTACTCTTCGTATTGTCGATCCAAGGCTGCCTTAACAGCACCGTCGACAAGAGCTTTCAATTCCGCGCCCGTCAAATGAATCTGGGCATTATCATTTTCATCTTCTTTCGAGTGGCTATTCACTTCATTAGGATCAGCCATTGTAACTTGAATATGCTACAGAAGATAATGACAAAGTTTTATTTAGGAGTTTATTATGGAATTATCTTTTATGACAATTCATTAACCATGGTAACAGAGACCATATCTGGTTAATTTGTTACTCACTTTAATTTAGGATTTGAATATAACTTATCCTAATTATAATAATAATGTTAGTGGCACAAAAGCCTAGTCACAAGGACGTTTTTGTAATATAAGCCGGGATTACAGAGAATCAAGGCATGAAGGTTTGAACCGTAGTCCTTTTACCTTTTCGGACAGGGAGTCATAGACTACAACAGTCTTTTGTCTTATATGACAATAAGTATGGCTCGTAGGCATTACATCACTAATGGATGTTTAATAAATTTGGCCCGTAGGCACTACATCGCTAATGGATGTTTAATAAATTTGGCCCGTAGGCACTACATCGCTAACGGATGTTTAATAAATGATCATCTTCATTGACGATTTAACCCATGATTTATAAATCATTGATTTGGGCTTTGGAATCCTTAGAAGGATTTTTATATAAGAATGATGCGTGCGATTTTTTACGAATCACATCTGCCATGAACGTTAACATGTTTATAGAGGTTAACTGGGAATCTGAATCTTTTAATCAGGTCTTACCATCTTGGCCGGGTCTTAAAATGACACCTGGCTAGGTTTCACTCTTAAGATTCTTTATTTAGGCAGATTAATTAAAAAGAATGATTTATTTCCTATATAATATCAAAATGAAATTTATAACATATATTCCATTAATCATGATAATGGTTACACACTGCCCTAAACGGGACTTTTAAATACTCAAATACCTACGCAGAGGCTTACGGAAAACAAGTCCACGCAGGGACCAAATACATAGATAGATGTCCGCACAGGGACTAAAAGATAAGTCCACGCAGGGACTGAAATGCAATTGTCCACGCAGGGACTAAAATACTTAAAACAAGTGTCCTCGCAGGGACTTAGTTGTAATAGTAAATACAATAATAAATAAGGAGACTAATGATCTCGTTTCTTCCTCCCTTTTAGTAGGTTTGCTAAGCCTTTGAGGAATCCACGATTACTCTTACGTTCTTGTTCGAAGTCTCGTTCCACACGGTTTAAACGGTGTAGGATTTCGTCTTGCTCTGGTGGAGAAAAACGTGGCTGCTGCGACGGTTGCTGAACCGGAGGTCTAGGAGGTATTGGACACCCATGAGCTGAGTAATCTAGTCTCCAAGAGGTTCCATGGAGGGCATTGTAATTAGCTGCTACCACATATGGATCGGCATCATAGTTATAGTTGTAGTGCGTGTGAGTCGGCTGCTCAAACGGGTTGTACGCGGTGGAACCGCCGTACGCTGGTATAGGGTTATCATAGCCGAAAGGTGGCGGAGGTGGTGCAACTGGTGCAGAATTCACCTCTGCAGGGTGACCCGAAGGTTCACCTAATTGTGGTTCTTCAGGCACTGACGGAAAGTGACTCGCACTCGAGTGGCGAGGGGTGCTGAAATGGAATTCCCCTCCTCGGGTGGACATCCGTGCGCCTGATCTTCTACGCCTTGGCGGATCTGGGATTACTGGTTGAACTGGTGGCGGTGGAGGTGGCGTAACTGCCACAAACCGCGAATCCTCAGAAGGATCCTGTTGTTGCTGTTGGTCATGAGGCGAGAAATGATGAGATGGTGTAAAGTACAAATTACATTGGTCAAACCTCGCCTGGTAGCTGTCGGGACCTTGATAGGGTGTTCCATGAAAGGATGACCCATCAGAGATCTCGATTGGATGATTGGGAGTACCCCTTGCAGGCTCGACGGGGTCCGTATCCTCGTCCATATCTACTGCATTATCTTCGGAAAAGTGATCCTCTGGCCCTAAAGGGTTATACCCTATTGGCTCTTGGACGTAATCCGCCGGGTTAAACTGTCCTATGAAGAAAGGAAAAGGATCGCCATAAGAACGGTGCGAAGCAGATCGCTGGAGAGGTATAAATGATGGTTGAGGGTTATTGGGGTCATTTTCTGAGTTTGGTCCAAAAGAATGATGGTATGAAGGTGTCGAACTGTGCGAGGTAGAATGTCTTGCAGGCTCAAAGAGGTTTCTTCTACATCTCTGAGGTTCCTCACTTCTTGTACTGGAAGGAGCTCGCATGTTCGAAGGTCCGGCCTCGTGATCATTGTGAGTGATCGGCCCTTTGCCTCTTCCTCCTCTTCCTCTTCTAATTGCTGGTGGCATATTTCCTGCTTTCAAAACTTTAAATCATAATAAACAAAAAAAGACAAACTGGAATAAAATTTCGAATTTGTCCTATGTTCTTGTCTAGACTCAAGTATGTGCAATTGTGTCATTGAGATTAAACACTTAAGGATAGTGTTTAATTCACTCAACGTTGGCTCTGATACCAACCTGTCACACCCCGATTTCCACGTGTCTCACCGGTGGGCCCGGTGGGGGAATACCGTGACGTAGTTGGCAACAATATAGTCAAACCACACAATATATATGAATGCACAGCGGAAGCATAAAGATAAATATATTTCAACATTAATTGTAATATCAAAGTATCACCATTGTTGAAATAAAATCCACAAGGGATCAAATAAAATATAAGTATTGTTTAACAGACGTAGGCATCTTAAGCTTGCGAGACTCTTTATTGATGCTAAGGAGAAATAGCCAGCCAATTACGCTTAGTACCTGCATTTAATCTTTTTGGGAAAATACGTCAGTTTACACTGGTAAATACATTCAACCGACACTTTTGTAAAAATGTTTATTAAAATTGATTTGAATGCACAAGGCACAAACTCTTTTATAACTTGGGAGAATTATTTAAATTATAATCTTGTTAACGGATTACATGTTCCTTATGCGTTCAGTAGCCCGGATCTTGTCCGGGTTAAAGATTAATAGACACACCACATCAACTATTTATGCACTGACGAGTGTACGCCTACACTCCGCGCTTAGGTCGTGGCCATTTCGTAAAATGCCGCCAGGGATATCCGGAACATGGTCATTAACCCCCCAAAGGCTTTAAGTAACAAGACTGTTTAAACGAGCCGATCAAATTTATTCAATTACCCACTCAACGGTGGAGAATTTGATGCCCGATCAAGCGGTATGCTATATACCGTAACCCAAGCCCGTATAACAGAAAATAAGTTAAAAGTATTTACCTTTGCAAGTATAAATCCTTAATCGAATAAATTGCAAATAGCTTTTACTGGTCTCCTATTCTGGAACGAAGGTTTAAAATAACCTATTAGAATCCTAACGGGTCTTTAATTTAGCCGTAGCTTAGACAGGTCAGTTTCAAAGGATAGTTACGGTTTAATCGCGTGAAAGGCGAAAACCGGGAATGGAATGTGATTTAGACCCGACAAGTTTGAAGAATTGTTTTATATGGGTATAATAACCACACACTGGATTTTGGGGTCAAAACAATATGGTTTGACCCGTTTCGGCTAGTTTATGTAAACTAGTCACATAAGCCGAACCGTGCGCGCAAAAGGCGCAACGGGCAACCGTAAGAGTCCTACACTGGTTTCCTAAGTCAATATGCTTTAAAGAGGTTGTGGTATCAGTAGGATACCTTCCATAATGCCCGTAACGAGTTTAAATCCATTTTATGCCCCGTAGGGGTATTTCGGTCATTTTAAAGATTTATAAAAGAGGTTTCTGAGTTTTACAGGAAATCTGAGTTTCCCGAATAGTTTATAAAGTTCAAAATACTTTATTTATTATTTAAAATCAGTAGCAACTGGAATCGGGTCAAAAGACCTTGTCGAACTCAAGTTATGGCCGAAAAGGGTATATTCGGTATTTACCGAACCGTTGCCATAACCGCAGGTTATGAGCAGGTTAAAAATAATTAAAAATCTTTAAAAATCCCAAAATATTATTTTACATCAGTGTGTAAAAGGTTTGGGGTCGAAATCTGGGTTTAGATAGGCGTTATGCTAATTGCGCTATTTAATTACTAAAGTTTCCGTAATTTGCGCTATTTAGCATAACTCCTATTCTGGACCTCGGATTGACGTGAAATTTTAGGGACATGCTTAGAAATCAGTAACCAAGGTTATGGTCCTTTCACATGTCCGAAATTCTCGTTTTAAATTAAAAAGGGCGTTACGGTCAACTTTTAAGCATTTAACGGAAAGGTGTAAAAGACTCAGACAAACAACGAACCGGTCACAGAGGGTTATACCATCATGTAACCTGGTCCTAAGAGAGTCCTAAGGCATATCTAAATCATACTTTAACGGGTCAGAACTGAAGTCAATGCAAAAGTCAAAGTTTTGCGACTTTCGGCTCCGAACCGGGTCAAAACAGTAAATGGTCGGATCAAACAAGCTTAGACTAGTTAATATACTTATTATCATGTTTTATGAGTGTTAAAACAGGTTACACACCAACTACATTACTGATTATGCATGAAATCGTAAAATAGCATTTCTGTTGACTTTTTCTAAGCACGTTTGACTCGACATTCGGACTAGCTAGAGTTGGAATCAGAGGGTGCCCTTTTAGGGGTTTAGAGCCTACATGATTACCAATATATAACTAACTTTTGATTCGACAAACCACTGGACCATTTTTGATTTATCGTAAAGTCAATCGTTAATTACGACGGGTTGACTTTTAAGCTAAAACTATGGAAAAACGTAACCACAAAGGGTTAGGCAACTTACAGAAGCTTGGTGCACGACTAGGGATGTTAGAAGAATGCTTGAGAGCTCCATAGATGAACTAGAAGGCAAGTTTGAGGTGTGTTTCACATTGGTGCAATGCCTTGCCTTTTATAGTGAATTATGGTGCACAAGATCATTACAACTCACTCTAGGATTGCTCATGGATGATTAGCAGGTGTCCCTGGGTGCTAGGGGACATGTAGAGGGCGCCCATGCTTCAATTAATGCATCAATGATCGTTTACAAGCTCAAACATTGAATCTGTCCAAACTTTCTGCATCTGTATGTCGTACGCGGCCCGCATTAGAATTCAGGCAACATGGACGTGGGCCGCCTGAATCTTCATGTCAGTAAACGAATCAACATAAGGCGCGCGGCCCACATCAGCTTGATGGTTTCACTCACGCGGCCCGCCTGAGGTCTGATTTCCAAGATTTTCAAATCTTTTGTAATCATTAACCTGACCTTTCGGTTTCGAAGGGGTAACTTTGCGATTTGGCCCTCGATTATTTACAATTAAGGGCCTCATGACTTTTACCCGCATTGTTAAGTCCCCAGTTAGTTTAATTACTATCCGAAAAGCCTTAACTTTTATTGTTGACGCTTTTAACCCCTCGCATACGAATTTGATCCTAACTTTCTCGTTTTAAAACGGAACTTCGCGAAATTTATATCGTATATTCTAGTGAGCGTATTTTACTGTTACTAAGCCTCGGGTTTGTCAAAGGGTCACTCAGAGGTATAAATTAAACATGTTGACACAATTAACCCCTGTAGCTTGTAATCTCTCACTTTCTCCCGCGTTTCGCTCCGTACGATCCATGATTTATTCGTTTGAAGGTACGAGCATCATTTAGGGTTACTATACAGTATATTTACCCCTCGTTGACATTTCTAATCCTTGAATTTACATACTTTCAAGGTTTTTCAACTCTAGTCCTTTATTTAGTATTTAATACCACGTGTAAACTCATGACACGTGTCAACACATTATTGGACACAAAATTTCGAGGTGTTACAGCCAGTCAGTGGTCCACCATTCTTCCAGCTCTCCTGGTAGAGGTCGGGGGTGGACAATGGGATCTGGGATAGCAGGCTCTAAGTTAACTGGAAGTAGTGATTCGATTGGGTAATTAAAGAGGTTTTCATCGGCAGGTCCGATGAGATCACTATGTGCCAGTTTACGATCTAACTCCTCCCATGACGGCATTTCCTGGGCTTGTTTGGAACTTTCCCCAATCTCTATTTCTTTTCCCTTATCCTTGGGGTGTTCAGTTTTTACAACTTTCAGTACCGCTGGTCTCTTCCTACGCACACGCCTCCAGCGTACAAACCTTCTCCTCTTTTTCGCCTTTGGTTTTTCCGGCGGTTGTGCCTGGAACACCATCGGCTCTTCAACATCAGCCTGGTAGCCAGTGACAGTGTCGGTAGTATCCATATCTGTGCTATGGATAGTAAAATTTTGAAGAGCTTCTGATATTTCATTCATGCTGTTAGCACACACGAAGACGCACACAATCTTAAGTTAAAATTTTGTAAATTAAAATTTCACAAAATTCACAGAATGGCAATCAGAAAAATTAAGTATTTCTAAATACTTAATTGGCTTAAACTAGTGGCTCTGATACCACCTTTTTCTGTCACGGCCCCCGACCCGTTTACCCGTTTCAGGAGCCGCGGGACAGAAACCAGTGGTATTGGTTATTTTGGTAGCGAAAATTTTAACCGGATCTTTTTAAAAACTTGAAATGCCCGATTATTTTATTTCACAATTCAGGATAAACTCCGTAATTTACAATAAGGGAAATTTCACCGAGAAACCCCTGTTTTACAAAAACATGTTTATTTATTTTACTGAGCCACTACTTCAAGCTTGTTAGTGCTCCGTATCACTTTTCCTTGAGTCAGAGCAGGTCACCTGAAACATGTTTTAAAAAGGTTTTATCAGCAAGAAATACTGGCGAGTCATTCAAGTTGTACAAAATGACACATTGTTATAATACACAGTATTAAGGGTGATTACAATGTTTCTATCAACCAATTACCCCAAATCGGTATTTGTCACTCGACTGTATCCGTGACTATGGTCAGATCACCCATTGGCTAACCCATTGTCCAATGGTGACGGGTATCAAGTAATGTATACAAAACCCCACATACCGGCAGTAATTGAAGATTACAAAAACTTAATCCCTGTAATTATAACTGGAAAACATTTAGGGTTTTGTAAAGTACTTTGATATAAAGAGAAGGACTCACATTGCAGATTTAGACGGGCAGTGTTTAGCCTACTGATTTTAGCCTGGTTAACCTAATTCAAATAACAATGCACACGAAAACTAGGTCAGTAACCAATACAGCATTTACGATAACTCACGAGATTAAAACCCTCACTACGAATGACAAAGTGCAATACTTAAACATCCATCGATTTCACGACGAATGACAAAGTATAGCCCTAATGTGGGCAGCACTTAAACATCCATTGGATTGGTTTCAATCGATCGGACATTGAATCGTAGCAGCGATTTAGTTATTACCCTGTTGTCGCGGCAGCGTTTCGTGCTGTGTGTGTGTTTTTGCACTAAACAGAGGATATCTCAATGTAGGAATGGAATTTTAACGTTGAACCAACGCCAAAATGTAAGTGCCAATGCCCTGCATTTATACTGAGTTTTTGGTTCCCCCGCGTGGCGCGCCAGGGACATATGGCTCCCGCGCGTGGCGCGACAGGTCACTTTTAGCATATGGTAGCCACGTCTGTTTGTAGCTTGGGTGAGTTGACGGTTCGATGAAATTCTCATCCTACAACAAACTATGAGGATAATCGTCAATTAGGGTTTACCCACCCCCCCCCCCAGAGTTTTAGGGGCCCTGATCCTGATTCCAACTGTTCTAAAAATTTTAGGGGTCATGCAATACTACTTGGGGGTCTCAATTAGGGTTTCCTATTGGACAAATAAAATAATAAATAATAGTTTTGGTGAGAGTTGTTACACAAGTTACCTAAATAAACAAGACATTTTGTTTTCAATAAATAGGGTTTATCCCTATAAACATGTTTGTAATAAAAACATGGGTTGATCCTAATATATTATTAATTATAAAAAGAGGTGTTTTACTCTAATACAATATTTCCTAACTACAGTCCTGATGTATTCCGCAGCCAAATTAATAAACACCGATACCACCCGCTCTGAGTAGCTCGCGGCGGCCCGCTCCTGGGTATGGGTCGGGGTTGCGACAATCATTTAGATAGATCACTACATATAAAATTAAACATATTAGAAAAATACAAAACTCTATAAGATGAATCAAACTTATTTCACTTCATTTTAACAAACATATCCAACAATGCTGCAAAACATGCAAAGCATGTGCTGCACTAAGAACAGAAAAGAAAGAAAGGCATAAGTTATTACCATCTGTTCATCTTTTAGAATTAAAACTAAACAGAAGCATGAAAAAAATGGAACACGTTGACTTATAAAGTCAAAATACTATATAGTTACTTTAAATACGGATAAAAAGGGATCATACTTTAATCTTTATTACTAAACCGGTTTACTTAAATGCAATTTGCTATATATCAGAATTTAGAGCAATCTAGATGCACTTGCTAATTTAGAGCAAAGACTTTAATAAGAAATTTACGTACAAAAGGATCCATTTTTTAGTTCAAAGCTGCATTGGTATTAGAATTTAGAGCATCAATATTAAACTTTAATCTAAGTGTATGCCGTTTGCGGCTCAACCATCCTTACCCTACCCATGTGACTTGTACTTAAAAATGCCTTATTTCAACCAAAAATCTTTTTGACCTACTATTAACCCACCCCTTTTGCCATCTTTAATAAAAATAAAATCATGAAGCAAAACCATTAGCATTTAACCTGGATCAACATCAAGTATAGTATGGTTGTATGGTGATTACCATCTGGAACAATAGAAAGATATTTATCGGCAAAAACCAATGGCATTCAACCTCGATCAAAATTAACTCCCTTGCCATTCTCCATCGGGCACACTCAGCTATTTTCCAGTATCGAAAGAAGCTCTTAATGCCT
Organism: Helianthus annuus; assembly: GCF_002127325.2. Classification (NCBI taxonomy): domain Eukaryota; kingdom Viridiplantae; phylum Streptophyta; class Magnoliopsida; order Asterales; family Asteraceae; genus Helianthus; species Helianthus annuus. The sequence goes on along the minus strand of NC_035441.2, from coordinate 171,445,406 downwards.
TGTCACACAAAAGAGATAGAAACAAATATTAGATTTGTAGTTTCCTACTAATATGTATTAAATTTAAGATCAAATACTAACCGAATGATTTTGGGTGTACCAATCGTCAATGGTAATCACCAAATCTCCATCAACGGTATATGTATAACATGATGAAAATATCTAGGAAAAATAAATTATCACATTAATTTTAAGATCACTCTTATCATATGTTATTAGCAAAATAAATATTGAAAAAAAAAAGAATCAAAGCACAAACATGAGGAGTTATGTTTTTCTCCTTCACGTCTTTAAAAAGTGTGATAATGGCAAATCCAGTCCAACGGTATATGTATAACATGATGAAAATATCTAGGAAAAATAAATTATCACATTAATTTTAAGATCACTCTTATCATATGTTATTAGCAAAATAAATATTGAAAAAAAAAGAATCAAAGCACAAACATGAGGAGTTATGTTTTTCTCCTTCACGTCTTTAAAAAGTGTGATAATGGCAAATCCAGTCCAAGCATCAAGAATGGTATCCTATTGACCTCAACACTAAGCATTAGTCTCTTTCACAAGTTCCAGTTCTCCCTATATAATGAATAGATTGCCATTTAAACTACGAAAGAGATGATAAATAAAACTTTAAAAGGTTGCACTAAAAAAGGTGATACCTTAAAATATTGACCGATATGTTGTTCCCTGTCCTTGAACTTTTAAGATTTGACTGCACATCAATGCCAAATTTTAGATAATACAAACATAAGGGTTCATGAATAATTGTGTACCTGTCGGATCAAAATCGGTGTCGGAATTGGGTTCAGAGAAGGCTGATAGGCATTTTTATTATTCGATGACACGCAAGCGCCGAGACACTGCAGCTTTTCAGCCTGCTTACCGTATCGATCTGGTGCCCGCCGGTGGTTCTACCGGTTCATTCCGGTGGCCTATATTATTAACTCCGGTGTTCAACTCTGTATATGAACATCTCGGAGGTGTAAAATTCTAATTAGTAAAACTCATGATTATAAGGGGTCCAATTGTAAGCTTCTCCAGCGCAGGATCCACAACTCTTAATCACTGACAATGATGATTCCATCTTCGCTATTCTTCACTAAAACAAAAAAAAATATAGGGTTATTAAATTACTTGATTTTGATAAATTTGCTCGAGTGAGTGATTTAGGTTTAAGAGTGTAAACGTGTGAATAATAAGTCGATTCCGATGAACCCATGGTGAAACCCTTGCCGTGGAATAATATTCGGTTTTATACGGCATACTTCTGGCGGTCGGAATATTTGGATTCTACTGATCTTGATGAATCACGGGTGATGATCTAAATGGCAAATATCTGTTTCCTCGGTTCCCCTATCTCAGATAGCGGATCCCTTGTGTCTTTCCAAGTCATTCTGCATTTGCTTCGGAGTATCTGCCAGGTCAATCGGAACCCTACATATCACCATACACCGCATAAACCATTAAAGGTCCACCATAAAAAAGAAACTCTAATATCAAAGTCAGGATCACAGTTACGTGCAAGGAAATAGGAGAATGAGCAGCATAGTGGAATAGTAACTGCAGAGGGAATGAGAGAGAGTATACCTTCACAAACTTGTGCTAGGTATATCGAAACCCAAAAATAATTGATTGAAGAAGAAAACCAGATGGAGGGTGACGATGAATGTGGAGTCGAAATTCATTACAAACATGGGTCCAGAAGCATTATAGTGGAGACTGGATACACAAAAACCATCGGTAACTATGGTATAGAACATGAGAGAGAAATAATTGAGTGATAGGAAAAAGGGGAGAACGTGGAGTAGTTTTTTGAGGCGGTTTTTATGTGGTTGTTGATTTAGATGATAATTTCTCCTTCTAGAAGGATTTTTGTAATTTAAATGGCTGAGATTTCATCTTAGCCAAATCCGACGATCATAAATGAAGTTGAAGACTTTGACTTTAACGGTGACATAAAAATATATAATATCAGGCCGGGTAAATGTCAAGTACTGTAATTCCCCTGCCAAGCTGCGATATAGCGTGGGATCATGGAAAAGAGATCCTTTGGAGGCACTCAGTTTAGCCGATAGATCAACTGGGGTAGTACAAGGTTTGGAAGATGACATCGAGGCACGTGCGAATATGTCCTTCACATAATGACCCTGAGACAAGAAGAGGCCATTCGAACCATGCTGAACCTGAATACCCAAGGAATAATGCAATTTGCCCAAACCAGTCATGGCAAATTCGCTGGAAAGTGTACTGGTAATCTCTCGCAAAAACAAAACTGAAGAGGCGGTCAAGATGATGTCATCGACATAAAGAAGTAAATATGCAATGCGATTACCTTTGGCATAAATAAAGAGAGAGTTATCACACACACTACTACGGAAGCCATGGGAAAGAATATAGTTTGCAAACCGTGTGTACCAAGCACGTGGCACCTGCTTAAGACCATATAAGGACTTCTTCAATAAACAAACGTGGTCAGGAAGACGACGGTCAATAAACCTTGGTGGCTGATGCATATGAACAGTTTCATTCAAGTGACCATGTAAAAAAGAATTCTTCATATCCAATTGATGTATAGGCCATGAACGAGAGACGACCAGATATAATACCATGCGAATAGTAGCCGGTTTCACAACCGGACTAAAAGTTTCCTTACAATTAATCCCCAGAGTTTGAGATTTAACATTAACCACCAGACGAGCTTTGTATCGTTCTAGTGACCCATCAGCCTTAAACTTATGTTGAAACAACCACATGCAACGAATAACTGGCTTGTCAACCGGACGAGCAACCAATTCCCAAATGCCATTTTCTTGTAAAGCGGTAAACTCAGATTGCATAACATGTAATCAATTTGGATCAACAAAGGCCTTGGCATAAGTATATATAGGGTACAGGAGAGTTGGCGGTGGTATGGAAATGAAGTTGGGAGATCGGTTTGCTTGACCTGGTCTTGGAACGCATGCACATAGGGATGGGTATTTGAGACCGTAACATTTTGAGGGGTGTAGGAAAGGTTGCGGCCGGAGGTGGGGTCACGTTAGGAGTGAGGGATACAGGTTGGGTGGTGTTCGGTGTAGGATTAGTGGGTTTTGGTGGTCTCAATCTACGCTGATAATGGTGAGGATAAGGGACGATGACCTTTGGCTTGGCCAAAGGCGGATGTTGGAAAGTAAAAAACATCAAGTATAGGGTCCTCATGAAACCGATATGTGGGTATGGGTGTAGGGATGGTATAAGGAAAGACCTGTTCATCGAACGTGACTTGGCTTAAGATGTGAATCTTCCTAGTAGTTGGATCAAGGCATTGATACCCACGAAAATCAGGCGGGTATCCTAGGAAGATGCGTTAAACCGATTGGCTATGTAGCTTATAGGGTTGTGTAGCAGAGGTGTTAGGATAGCATGCACAACCAAATACTCGTAGGTGACTATAATCAGGATGGCGTAGGTATAAGGCGAAAGTGGGGGTAAAAAAGTTTAGGCGTTTGGATGGTAGTATGTTATGAAGGTATGTAGCCGTATGAAGTGCCTCAACCCAGAAAATGGACGGAAGACTGACATGTATGAGCAAGGATCGAATAATATCGTTTAACCGACGTATCATCCTTTCCGCACGACCATTTTGTGGCGATGTTTGAGGACAGGAGAATCAGAAAACAGTAGGCAGTGCTGGTGAACAAAGTTTTTGAAAGCATGATTATCAAATTCTCCTTCTAAATCACATTGAAATGTTTTAATGTTTCCATTGAATTAGGTTTAGATGAGTCGATGAAACTTGACAAATGTTGGAAAAGTTTCGGACTTATACTTCAGTGGATAAACCCATATAAAGTGGGAAAAATTGTTAATTAAGACTATGTAGTATTTATATCCGGTTTTGCTTATTATTGGGGACGTCCAAAGGTCACAATGAATAATATCAAAACGTGCAAAAGTAAAGGAATTAGATGCATAAAATGGCAAACGTTTACTATTGGAAAGTTGATAAGAATTGCAAAGACGAGACAAATTGTCTTTATTACATGTAAAATTAAAACCTTTACTAAGAACATCTAAAAATTGAGCACCGGGATGTCCAAGTCTTTCATGCCATGGTAACGAGGGGGTTTTAAGAAAGCAAGCGTGAGGCGGAAGTTGTGGTGGAGTGAGCGGATAAAGATCCCCTGAGCTATTGTGGCGGGAAAGAATGCGTCCCGTTTTGAGATCCTTCAAACAAAAACCGAATTGGTCAAATTCAATAGAAACATCATTGTCACGTGTAAAACGTCTAACTGAAATAAGGTTTTTAATGACCGAAGGACTGTAAAGACTGTTTGCCAGATCCAAGTATTGATAACGTGGAACCATTACCAACTAAAACGTCACCGTTTACATGAGTGGAATAAAACTGAGTGATCTTACTTTTGTTAGAAGTAAGATGAGATGACGCACCTGTATCCATAGTCCAAGAAGGATCTGCATGCCAGAGAAGGCAGCGCTAAAATCAGATGGACTCAATGCGTCAAAGCCGGGTGGGCCACTGGACTGCGACTGGGCTGATGAATCATACAGGCTGAATTGGGCATGTTGCATGTGAGAGGTGGGCTGGCCTGGATAAGCTGCATAGTGGGTCGATGGCATCGGTGGACCGTTCGGCTGTGGTGGTTGTTGAGTGGGCCGCCAAGATGGTTGTGTTGGATATGGGCAAGGTGGTGGTGCCCACTAAGCCTAAGGTGGATAAGTGGGGTTCGGGTATGTCCACTGTGTTTGGGTTGGGTTCGAAGATCACCCACCTCCATCTCCACGTCCGCAACCCCGCGATTGTTCTGATTCTGGTCGTGTCCGTTACCTCAGCCTCGCCCGGAATATCAATAGTTGGTTGGATTCGGGTTGGGTTGTTGGGTACTACTAGCAGGAGAAGTCTGCTGATTGTCTTGAGGTGTAACAAGAACGGAGGAAGTGGAGTGTTGGCGAGCCTCGATACGAAGCACGTCATCTTGTTGCATGGTGCGGGCTAAGTCCCAATCAGCGCCTTGCTAATGAATCAACGATGCAGTAGTGCCCTACTCAGCAGGTAAACCGCGAACCAGTTGTAGTACAAGCCGGTGTCGGTAACAAGGTGATCAACGTCCCCTAGTTGATTTGCTAAGTCCTTTAGCCGTTGAAAGTAGTCGTTAAGAGACGAACAGGCAGCAAGGGTGAGATTGCAAAACTTAGTTTCTAGGGTGGCAGCACGGGCGTTCTTGTTACTAAGAAAGATTTTCTCCAGCTGACCCAAGCATCCTTAGCTGTGGAGTCAGAATTAAGGACACGGACAAGAAGATCGTCTGATATAGTATTGTTGTAGATCCATTGTAGAACCAGTGAATTTAGCTCCTTCCAGTCCGCATAGTTTTCGGTCGTGGATGCAGGTGATGGAGAACCATCTATATGATTTGATACCATATAAGCCACCACATATGGATTAAAAAGCTTGATCCAGGATGAGTAGGTGGACTAGGTGACTCTGAAGCCGTCGAGGGTGCGTATTTTGGTCTGTATATTGGTGCCAAAATACGTGGGGTGGAGTGGAGCGGCCTTGATGGAAGAGGATTCAGGTTTATCTCCGTTAGTCATTATTGAGGTAGGAAAAGAAAATGGAGGGAGGAGAGGGTAGAAAGGCGATGTCAAAGAGAAGAAAAATATGGTTTTTTCAGAACCCTAGCTCTGATACCATAAAAGTGGTTTATGGTATTAATTCTTGATAATCACATGTGATTACATAAGCCCTTTATATAGGGGAGAATACAATGAAAACCCTAGCACTATTTTAGGAACTGATATATATAAAACAATATATATCCTAGCTATATATATATATATACACATACATACGGTGCTAATACCTATGTCTGCTCCTCCAAGCTCTTGATTTCGGCTCACCTCCCCAAAATCACGCGCATGTAATGGAGATAGTGAGGCCCCTGAATCAGTCCATCTTCCCTAGGGACTGTTTCATTGCACAAGGTCCCTTTTGCCGATTGAGATCCAAAGAACATATCTTCCCGAGTAAAGCCGGTGGTATACGAAGACCCCTTATCTGAAGATTGATCATCGAGCGACCTATGTTCTTTGTCTTGATGATCCTGGGGAAATGGAATCGGATGAAGACAACCAGGTATCCACTATCCCGGTTCTTCGCTAATCCAAACTTGATAAGTGTTCTCCCGCCATGTTAACTTTAGCTCTTCTTTAATTTATCGACCATCCCCAACAAGAATTCCAATACACTCTTGAGACCAGTTGTTGTCTTCCCATGAAATTTGAGAACCTTGAATGACTTTCCATGAGTGGATAACCGACCTATCCCAAAGGTTGTACACCCCAAATTTCGTATGTTATAAAATAATATTATTTTGTGATGCTAAATAACAGAAAAACGGTGACCGTAAAATGGTACCGTAAGAAAAACGATAGTAAGTTTAAAGTTGTGTGTGTAACTAAGTTAAACTAAGAAAAGAGACCAAGTTAGTATGGAAATAACAAATTTAAACATACCTTAAAAGACAAGGGGGCTAATGTGTAAATGTGTAATATATTTCAAAAAAAAAAAAAGAAGCCAGTACGTGTTTTTGGCTCTGGATCGATCGAACAAGGCAAGGGGAAAGGTGAAACCCTAGTTTCACTAATTTCATCAAATTGGGAAGAAATCTCAGGGAGGCTTGGATGCATGAACCTGAATGTTGATCACTTAAGTGTCTCTAACACAAATTAAGTCGAATTAAGTGTTTTGGTAATGTTTTGTTAAGTGGGTTATGTATAATCCGTGAATGTTTATTGAAATTGAGTAGGAATTCTAGACAATATGAATACATAGAGGCTATAGCATGCTTAATTTCGATTATGTTGATGTTTTGAGAAAAAACCCACTTGAAGTGGTAGTAGAATGAAGTTAATGATGACTATATGTGATATGTTCTATAGAATTTGATGGGTGAAGTTAGATGTTGTGTGATGTTGTAGAATGAACCTAATTAGAATGAAAATGGTATGGTGATTGTTGAATCTATGATTTTGATATGAGATAGTAAGCTTATGCACAAGGTACTTGTACATTGAGCTTAGATAGTAGTACGCTCACAAGGTGTTTGATGAAATGCCTAGTGTAGGGTAGTATGTGAAATTTACATGCTAGCTAATGGATGAATATGTGTTGAGTATGGTAAGGGTATAATTATTGGTAGTTGAGCACAAAAGACGCGTAGTAGGAGGAATACGTGAAAAGGTGTTGTTGATGGTATGATTTGGGTAGAAATATGCATTAGGAACTTGTACCCTATGCTTCAATGGTGTGATGCTCGCCATGTATTTGATGCGCTAGATTTATGGTAATTAAAAGTGAATGTGTATGAGTGTGAAATGAATAGCTTATTGGTAAACGATAATGTTGAGGTTATGTTGTGAACGTATGTAAGATAATAACTTTGATTAAGTGAATGTTGAACAATGTGGTTGTTAGTTCATGTTTATCTATGATAAAGTTCGACTATTAAGAGTCTATGTAATTAAAAGTTGGAAATGGATGTGATATGAATGAACATGTGGACTAACTATGATATGGGCATAATGACTTGAAAGGATAGGAATCCCAAATTGACATGGGCTCAAGTATGGAAAGCTAACGGGTCAAGCGGAGGTGAGGAAGCAAGCATGAACACTAACGCTTAAGGTAAGTGATTTCCGTAATCACTTCTTAGTTCAAGTAAGTAATAAAGTGTTGAAATTAATTAAACATGATGTTTGAGGTTAAATATGTAGGAAAGTCTTTCGTCGTAAATGATGGGATTAAAGTTGACCAAAATGCCCTTGATGGGTATTTTGGGCAAACGATCTTAATAAGTAGTTTAGAAGCAAGTTATTGATTAGTGTAATGTCTTGGACAAGTATGGAAGCGAAGAGTATGGTCTTGGTATGTCATAAACCATTTAACGCGCAAATACCCTTAACGGGTCAAAACTAAGTATATGAACGATAATGTGTTAAGAGGATGCAAAATGTCTAAGAACTTATTATTTTATGATAAATGTCACTGATATTATTAGGTTTATAAGAGTTTATGGTAGAACAAACAAGTTACGTTGATGAATGCCTGAACGGGTCGAATTGTGGGAAAAAGGGTAATAAGCCGATAGCGTGTAAGTTAAGATTTTCCTTAAGGCGGTTATGGGATTTTAAGTTCATTTGATAGGATGTGAATTTACAAGCATGTAGGAAGAAACGGGAGGTTAAACGGGTAAACGGTTCAAAAGTTACGCGCGTTTTAGCGTTTTCGGACATCGAAATGGATCTGCAGCGAAATGGCGCATGGTCATGCGCTTGGCCGCATGGTCGTGCACTTGGCCGCATGGTCGTGCGCTTGGCCGCATGGTCGTGCGATTTCGAGAAAATCATTGCACTAGCTTGTGCACTGCCAGTGCCCCCAACGTCGTAGGAACTGCATGGTCGTGCGGTTGGACGCATGGCCATGCATCAGTTGCCACTGCACGGTCGTGCGGTTGGACGCATGGCCGTGCATCAGCTGCCAGTTCAGTATAATGTGCAGAATTCGTCCAAATCAGTCCCGTAGCCCATAGGTTATCCCAAAATGTAATCTAACTCATTGTAAAATGTTCATGAGCTGCAATAAGCGTGTGTGCAAGCATAAAATGGAGCAAGATAAGTATAAGAGGCATATGTAAGTTTATAGAGGTACGTATGTGATTAGGCATCTATGAGTTGGATATATTACTAGCAGGAATGTATATTCGTATATATGTATAAAGTCGGAAGTGTACGCAATGATGTAGGTATGGGTGTATGTAAATACGCACGAAGGGACGTAGATGCATTATATAAGGGCACGAACGTATGTATGTAATTGATTATGTGTGATTATATAATTATGTACAAGTATGTAAGAAAATAGTTACGCACGTATCCAATGAAATTAGTGCTAACGATATTAATAGTATGCCTGGTGAATGAAGTGGAACGCAGGAATAGCAAGGAAATCTCACCGTGGATCATATGATCAAATGGAAAGCTGGAACGTAAAGGGTTAATGGAACGAAGAGTAAACGTGAATAAATTTGTGTGTTATGATGCTTGCTAATGTTACGACTTTATGTGGTGAGCGCAGGTAGTACGAAATACGAGGATCATCAAAGGATAGAGATCAAGGACCGAGTCACATGAAGGATTGTACGGGGTGTATAAGAATGTAATTTGTTAAATATAAGTTATGTTTTATTCTATAATTGATTTAGTTTGATGTATTCAATGTAGAGGAGTTATTTTGAGAGTGAACTTTCAAGTAAGACATAAGGTTTATAATGAAAGAAAAAAAAAATTATGGTACGTAATTCCGCTGCGTCATGTTTAAGTTCTTACAGGGAAATTTTCATTATACGAACGGGTCATGCCCGAATTTTGGTAAATAATAATACTTTTTTGGAATAAGAAAAATGGGCGTTACAAGTTGGTATCAGAGCCCTGGTTTGAGAGAATCAAGTAGAAGGAGGTAACTACTTGAACTCAAACCGGTGTGCTCTCGTGACCAAGGACCCGTACAATCCGAGACTCGATCAAAATCTAAGGGTAGGTGCCAAGGTAAGTATGTGTTTAAGTATGTATGTGAAGACAACTAACAGTATGTTATGTGTAAGGTTGGCATGATTGCTTTGAAAGGATGATTTGTAAATGCGGTCTAACGCTGGCACCAAGGTATGTAATATGACATATTGACCGAGGTACGTAGATTTAGCTTGTTGGTGCATGAAATGGTAAAAATTAAGCAGGTAAAAGAAAATTTTAAATGAAATAAAATGACAGAGTAAGGAAGCTTTGAAAATGTTACACGTACCGAAACTTAATTCTGCGGTCATAAAGTGGCGATTACGCGAAGACACGAAACTAGTATGTGGATTGTGTACCTGGCCAGTATACAAGAAACGTATGACGTTCGTGAGACCGTGATAATTGTTACAGGTATGTCCGTTAGAATCAGGTAGTAGGTGGACGTGGGGGTGAAAAGAAAAGTAAGAATTTCAGGAATGAAGGTATGAATGATGTGTTGGAATCCGCGAGACGGAGTCAACACGTGTAGGGAATGAAAGATATGAATGGAATGTTTGAATCCGCGAGACGGATTCAAGGAATGAAAGGCTCGAAGGGAATGTATGAATCCGCAAGACGGATTCAAGGAATGAAATGCAGAAATGATATACTTGAATCTGCGAGATGGATTCAAATCGTAGAAGGAAGAAAACGTATGAATGGTAGGTTAGAAGGTTCGCTAGAGGGATTCAAAATATAGAAGTAGTAAAAGGGTATGGATGTTACATTTGAATCCGCAAGATGGGTTTAAAACATATAAAAATATAAAATTTACCCATATCAGAATTGTGTCAATAATTGACCGCAGTTATGTCAAACGAGTTCTATGAGTAATGCGAAGTAAATGAACAAGAAAATGACCGTAATGGACACACACAAACCTAAGTTTTAAGATGAAAGAAAGAAGTTTTACAACCCGTTATGTGTAAATGTGTTAGTAATCGATTCGTAGGAGTTATAATGTAAGGCGGGCTACTACCCGGACAATGATTTAAGTATGAATGAGAAGGGTAAGCTTGGTCATGAGTACCAAAATAACGTAATGAATGATTTTGCAAGTAAGCATGAATGGAAAGAAGTACGAATGTATACCTCGATGCATATACGATAAATAAGAAATGTTAGTTGGCCTTGAAAGATCAAATTATGAAGTTTGGCGAATTAAGTAACTAGAATGAAGAAGTTTCGTGTGAGAAATGAAAAGTACTAACTGTTAAATTTCTTGATGATAATGTTAGAATCTTTGATGTGATGAAACCAACAGAATTGGTGAAAGGATGCGTTCGAATGGAGGCACATTACATGGATGAATGGAATCTAGCCTGGTATGACTAGTACTCGTGAAGAATGTGGACAGATCTGATTTACGGATCGTTGTAGTATGGAATGAAATCGAGGTAAGTTAAGTGTTTTAATTTATGACGGATAAGTAAGAATTAGTGAATCGAAATCGCCCTGCAAATTGAGTGGTGAAAGGAGTATGGTATAGTATGGAATGGTTAATTCCTTATAATTAACATAAGGAGAGAACCATGTCATTGAGAATTACGTTTTATAAATTATAAGCGAAACCTTCGGGTATGGGTTAAACTCTCGTATGAAGAACCTGTATGATGCGCTTGTGTAGGCAACTTTAGTGATGCATGAATTGAGAAGAATAGTAATGTAGGACAAATGAGGTAAGTTGAAGGTAAAGTATGAGAAATATGGACTTACTAGTAAGCAATGGTGTTGAGATTATGTCAAATTTCTAGTTTTTAAATATGATTGTCAATTATAGTATTTCAAATATGTTAATATGAGTTGAAATGGTGATACATGTGCATATATATTTAGTGGATCATGTACTTATGTATATGTATGTCTTTCACCATGATTATGATATGTAAATGGTATCATTGGTATGGCCGACAAGGTTTAGATGAGTACATGATCATATGACGAAAGTATGTAGGTAAGATGATTGACTTTCTGAAAGTCAACAATGAGTGAATAGCACGACTAGGTCTTTGGATGCACTTTCAAGAGTAGAGACGACAAGTATCGTTAAGAAATACTAACTTCGATGCTCGGCTTGTTAGCCATGTTCATTTGAACAAGACATTGTTGAAAGAACGCATTTAAGTGGAAGCTTAACAAAGGAACAAATACAATCAACCCAGGTATCGCATGACTCACAATGAGTATTGGGTTGGTTCGGATCGGGTCGTGGGCAGTTGGATTATGCAATGGGAACGAGGTTAGTGAAACGTTTAGCTTGTGATTATGAGTAAGAATTGGTATATCGAATGTTTATGGTATGCGTATAATGATACGTCGACCTTTTTATGAATGTGAATGTAAGTAGAAGGAACGATAGTAATGGAATGTTTAGGATGGCCCATAGTGATCAAAATGAAAGATAGCGTATGATGTATGAGTAGTATGAAATAAATCGATTTATTTCGATTAGCAAATATATGAATGAAATATGCTTAAATAGGAAGTTAGAAACAAACCACAGATTAAGGTTTATACAATTAATAATTGTATACATTTGGAATAAGTTCAATGAATGAAATGCTAGGGATAATATGTGCTAGAAACTAGCAATATAAAGTGAAAGACACTAATAAGAGCTCTGGATCAGACCCTGGCCCTTGTGTGATTATGAAAGTAAATTACTAATTTAAGAAGATAAGAACAATGCGTACGATTATATTTATTCATGGTTGAGATTTTTATGCAAGGACCCCGAATGAGTTATGTTGTAGTGTGCCCATTGAATGAGTACAATAGAAAGGCAAATGTAGGAACAAGAGAGGTTTCGGGGACGAAACCTTCTTTAAGGGGGGTAGACTTGTACACCCCAAATTTCGTATGTTATAAAATAATATTATTTTGTGATGCTAAATAACAGAAAAACGGTGACCGTAAAATGGTACCGTAAGAAAAACGATAGTAAGTTTAAAGTTGTGTGTGTAACTAAGTTAAACTAAGAAAAGAGACCAAGTTAGTATGGAAATAACAAATTTAAACATACCTTAAAAGACAAGGGGGCTAATGTGTAAATGTGTAATATATTTCAAAAAAAAAAAAAAAGAAGCCAGTACGTGTTTTTGGCTCTGGATCGATCGAACAAGGCAAGGGGAAAGGTGAAACCCTAGTTTCACTAATTTCATCAAATTGGGAAGAAATCTCAGGGAGGCTTGGATGCATGAACCTGAATGTTGATCACTTAAGTGTCTCTAACACAAATTAAGTCGAATTAAGTGTTTTGGTAATGTTTTGTTAAGTGGGTTATGTATAATCCGTGAATGTTTATTGAAATTGAGTAGGAATTCTAGACAATATGAATACATAGAGGCTATAGCATGCTTAATTTCGATTATGTTGATGTTTTGAGAAAAAACCCACTTGAAGTGGTAGTAGAATGAAGTTAATGATGACTATATGTGATATGTTCTATAGAATTTGATGGGTGAAGTTAGATGTTGTGTGATGTTGTAGAATGAACCTAATTAGAATGAAAATGGTATGGTGATTGTTGAATCTATGATTTTGATATGAGATAGTAAGCTTATGCACAAGGTACTTGTACATTGAGCTTAGATAGTAGTACGCTCACAAGGTGTTTGATGAAATGCCTAGTGTAGGGTAGTATGTGAAATTTACATGCTAGCTAATGGATGAATATGTGTTGAGTATGGTAAGGGTATAATTATTGGTAGTTGAGCACAAAAGACGCGTAGTAGGAGGAATACGTGAAAAGGTGTTGTTGATGGTATGATTTGGGTAGAAATATGCATTAGGAACTTGTACCCTATGCTTCAATGGTGTGATGCTCGCCATGTATTTGATGCGCTAGATTTATGGTAATTAAAAGTGAATGTGTATGAGTGTGAAATGAATAGCTTATTGGTAAACGATAATGTTGAGGTTATGTTGTGAACGTATGTAAGATAATAACTTTGATTAAGTGAATGTTGAACAATGTGGTTGTTAGTTCATGTTTATCTATGATAAAGTTCGACTATTAAGAGTCTATGTAATTAAAAGTTGGAAATGGATGTGATATGAATGAACATGTGGACTAACTATGATATGGGCATAATGACTTGAAAGGATAGGAATCCCAAATTGACATGGGCTCAAGTATGGAAAGCTAACGGGTCAAGCGGAGGTGAGGAAGCAAGCATGAACACTAACGCTTAAGGTAAGTGATTTCCGTAATCACTTCTTAGTTCAAGTAAGTAATAAAGTGTTGAAATTAATTAAACATGATGTTTGAGGTTAAATATGTAGGAAAGTCTTTCGTCGTAAATGATGGGATTAAAGTTGACCAAAATGCCCTTGATGGGTATTTTGGGCAAACGATCTTAATAAGTAGTTTAGAAGCAAGTTATTGATTAGTGTAATGTCTTGGACAAGTATGGAAGCGAAGAGTATGGTCTTGGTATGTCATAAACCATTTAACGCGCAAATACCCTTAACGGGTCAAAACTAAGTATATGAACGATAATGTGTTAAGAGGATGCAAAATGTCTAAGAACTTATTATTTTATGATAAATGTCACTGATATTATTAGGTTTATAAGAGTTTATGGTAGAACAAACAAGTTACGTTGATGAATGCCTGAACGGGTCGAATTGTGGGAAAAAGGGTAATAAGCCGATAGCGTGTAAGTTAAGATTTTCCTTAAGGCGGTTATGGGATTTTAAGTTCATTTGATAGGATGTGAATTTACAAGCATGTAGGAAGAAACGGGAGGTTAAACGGGTAAACGGTTCAAAAGTTACGCGCGTTTTAGCGTTTTCGGACATCGAAATGGATCTGCAGCGAAATGGCGCATGGTCATGCGCTTGGCCGCATGGTCGTGCACTTGGCCGCATGGTCGTGCGCTTGGCCGCATGGTCGTGCGATTTCGAGAAAATCATTGCACTAGCTTGTGCACTGCCAGTGCCCCCAACGTCGTAGGAACTGCATGGTCGTGCGGTTGGACGCATGGCCATGCATCAGTTGCCACTGCACGGTCGTGCGGTTGGACGCATGGCCGTGCATCAGCTGCCAGTTCAGTATAATGTGCAGAATTCGTCCAAATCAGTCCCGTAGCCCATAGGTTATCCCAAAATGTAATCTAACTCATTGTAAAATGTTCATGAGCTGCAATAAGCGTGTGTGCAAGCATAAAATGGAGCAAGATAAGTATAAGAGGCATATGTAAGTTTATAGAGGTACGTATGTGATTAGGCATCTATGAGTTGGATATATTACTAGCAGGAATGTATATTCGTATATATGTATAAAGTCGGAAGTGTACGCAATGATGTAGGTATGGGTGTATGTAAATACGCACGAAGGGACGTAGATGCATTATATAAGGGCACGAACGTATGTATGTAATTGATTATGTGTGATTATATAATTATGTACAAGTATGTAAGAAAATAGTTACGCACGTATCCAATGAAATTAGTGCTAACGATATTAATAGTATGCCTGGTGAATGAAGTGGAACGCAGGAATAGCAAGGAAATCTCACCGTGGATCATATGATCAAATGGAAAGCTGGAACGTAAAGGGTTAATGGAACGAAGAGTAAACGTGAATAAATTTGTGTGTTATGATGCTTGCTAATGTTACGACTTTATGTGGTGAGCGCAGGTAGTACGAAATACGAGGATCATCAAAGGATAGAGATCAAGGACCGAGTCACATGAAGGATTGTACGGGGTGTATAAGAATGTAATTTGTTAAATATAAGTTATGTTTTATTCTATAATTGATTTAGTTTGATGTATTCAATGTAGAGGAGTTATTTTGAGAGTGAACTTTCAAGTAAGACATAAGGTTTATAATGAAAGAAAAAAAAAATTATGGTACGTAATTCCGCTGCGTCATGTTTAAGTTCTTACAGGGAAATTTTCATTATACGAACGGGTCATGCCCGAATTTTGGTAAATAATAATACTTTTTTGGAATAAGAAAAATGGGCGTTACAAAAGGTTTGCGGGGACAACAAGGATTCTAACCCACGCAATGCGTTCGAATGGTAATGATTGCCCACACCCTTGGTCAAGAGAAGAAAACCAAAATTTCCATGTATCATGTGATTTTAAGAAAACAAATTAGCAACGGTTAAAAGGACCACAAAACCTCCCAAATATCTTATTTCCAAACCGCAAAAACCTGCTGTCACACCCCAACCGATGGCGGAAACATCGGGGTGAGGCACTGAGCGAAACAGATTGTCCAGGAGAAATCCATAACAACTAAATTACCAGATAATTAACATTACGTCCCATACCCTAACTTATCAAATAAAGCAGTTATTACAGACATAGCTATCTCAAGACAAATCATAGTTCCGGCAACTCAAAATATTAATTGTTTTGCTTCTAGGCTCTCCTAGACTTGATTCCATGACAGCAAGCAATCAGCATCTTAAATACCTGCCACATACATTTAAAAAAAGAGGTCAATACACATAGTGAAAAGGTGAGCATTCAAGTTTAATAGTATAATAGATTGCGAAAGCGGTTTACGCATAACCAGTATGTAACATGTTGAAAAGTAGGTTATCGACAATAAAATATGCACAGACATGACTGCGAGTTGTAGAATGCGCAACACATATCACCATTGTGACACGTGAAGTAAAACCCTTAACAACCCCTGTCCATGTGCTGAGTCCAAACTATACTACTATCGTTGCTAAGGTGTCAGGCAACAATCACTGTGTAAACATAACATACAAGCATTCATCGAGTAACACGTATAACATGCAATAACGGTCAGCGTATAAAAGTGGTTGCGTTGTGTGTCGAATGTGATTTGAAATAGGTAACGTATGTAACACCCGAAAGTCCGTAAAGCAAAAAGAGTTCGAGTATACTCACAGATCGTGTTAAATGAATAACACAGTCTTGGATTGAAGGGAGCGCTAGAAAGTTAGCCTGATTATAGAACGACAGCATGAGCGATGAACAGTGCGTAAAACGGTGTCGCGTGAACTGAGTGACGAAAAGTCATCCGATCGGATGACAATCCGGACGGATGGACATCCGGTCGGATGGTCGTTCGGTCGGATTGTCATTCGTTTGGGATGGATGTGTTTGTGTATGATGTGACTTTGAAGTTTTCGTTGTAGCATTTTATAAAACGAGAAGTATGTCTACCTTTCAGGCCGTCCGGTCGGATGGTCGTTCGATCGGATGGCAATCCATTCCAAATGAGATGTTTCCCAAAGATAAGATCTGAGTCTCTTGATCGAATAGTCATTCGATCGGATGGTCATCCGGTCGGATGACTATTCGTTGGAAACTGTTATCTTTTCAAGTTTGAAACTTTTGTTTTAAGTGTTGAAAATCACAAGTCGTCCGATCGGATTGTCGTTCGATCAGATGGCTATCCGATCGCATGGCAATCCGTTTGGTAACCTGTTCGTTTTGTAACTTGTAAAATTTGCTAAGTTTAAAAAGTTTTGCAGTCTGACCCAAGACGGTATGACTACGTGTCAAACAACGGGAACTCCACCAAGTCCAAGTCATCCGATCGGATGGAAATCACCCCGTCCGGCCAGTTAACTGTTCTTGACGGTTGTTCATGTTCAACCCGTTTAGTCGGTCATCTCTTCGATAGAAATCAGTTCCAAAACCGGCACTTCACTAGAGAATGAGTTGAAGGCCTGAATGAGCTCAGATTCTATCGGTTTTGAGTGTAAGAGTGTAAAAGATTTGAAAGAAGTTTTAATCGGTTTGAAAATGTTTAGATTTAGGTGAAATCGGTGTTTAAACATGTTGAAGTCTCTTAGATCTAAGTTCTTGGTGGAATGAGGTCACACTTTGAAGTTCATGAGAACCCATGATGACATCATCCTAGAACATCCCAAATCAGCCGATTTCATAGTGAAAAGTTAAGATTTGATGGTGAAAATGATGAAGAAGTGTGTGTAGATCAAGAAAGTACAAAATTTGAGTTGAAAACTTACAAGAATCGCGAGGAATCGAGAGAGAATAGGCTGAGAAGTCGAAGGGTCGGAGGAGAGCTGTCTCATCACATGAACAGTGATATGGCAGGAGCTATTTATAGGTGTGAGAGGAGAAAAGGCGGTGTAGTGGTGCGATCGGAGGGCAATCCGATCGGATGGCCATCCGATCGGATGGGTTTCGCGAGTTGGTTTCCGACTTTTCATCTGTGTCAACATCTGTGTCATGCCAATGCTTTTGCACAATTCTTGTATCCTCCTAACTCCCAACCAACTCGTTTAAAACCCCAACCACTTATCCCACTTATAAATATCAACCGCTAACACCTTATAAACACTTTCACCACTTCTAAATCACTCTCAAACACTCTCTAATCTTCCAATTCTTTCACTTTGGGTAGAAAGTTCAAGAACTAAAATAGTGAGTTTTGGTCTTTCCTTCTGACGCTTTTCTTCTTGTTTTTTTTTTTTTTGTCTTCTCCTTCCTTGAATAACTTCTAGGAATACTACCACATGTTTACTAAGGTAAAAAAAAGTTGGTATACCACCATTTTCGAGGTTCAAGTGAGAATTTTTTTGTAAAACTTTATAAACATGTTAATATTTACTTTGTTTTTGAAACATTTTTGCACCAAACCAAGTAACCAACAAACTTCCATGTTGAATGGCTTGTGCTAAGGTTTTGTTCCAGAAACTTTAAGGTTCATATGCCTCCAATCTCGCAACGTTGGAAGTACTCATCTAGGTGATACCTTACTTGGTTACTTAAAAAATAGATAATTTAGTTATGCTCTTCATACTTATATTCATGACCATCCAAATCATCCATGTGGTGATTTTGTGCAATGATGAAAATCTTGAGGTTAGTGGATTACCCTACCTCTAATACATGACTATAATATACATATATAATACTTCCAAAAAACCGAACCATAATATCAACCAAACCATGGTTGAATGTTCTGTGTTAAGGTGAAAATTATCTTAGCTTTAGACACCTTATTTTGGACTTCTAATGGGTGGAACACTCGTGAAAAACATAAACTAAAAATAGTGTCCAAATAAGCATCTAAGCAAGATATGGGTTTTAGAGTAAACTGCAATTTTACCCCCTGGGGTTTAGGCCAATTGGCACTCTTACCCCCCCCCCCCCCCTAAGGAAATAATTGCAATTTTACCCCCCAACGTTTGATGTTATGTCGCAAGTTTACCCCCCGGCGTCAAACTATGTCAAGTCAACGTTTGTTTGACTGTTAATAACATGTGAAAAGTCATTTTTGCCCCTATCTTATTAAAATTAAATAAAAAATCAAGAATATTACATGAAGTTGTTCATCATCATCATCAGTTCAAGAACAAATCTGACTATCCACCATTTTCTTGTCCATATATCACAGCCAACTCCATTCTCATGGGAGTTAAACGTCAAACAATCACAAGAATTCAAGCATCCCACCATACAATCACTAAAGCTTAGGCTTGAATTATCATCAGGTGTAAACAGACGCACACCAGTATTATCTTCACCTAAATAATCAGCCTAAACTCTAAATAATCAGCCGCACAAGTTCTCTGTCTCCTCTTCACCTCCGGCGACCGGAGCCGTTCTCTGGCGACTCCACCGGCACCGATCCTTCTAGCCGGCTACATCTCCACCACTCTTCTTCTTGTACCTCCTCACCCCCACCATCACAGCCCCCCTCCCCCACGATTTAACCGCTGACCACCACCGTCTGGTGGCGGCACACCATGGCAAGTTAGAGAGTTATTGAGGGAGCCGATCGTCTCCGATGACCTTCCTGTGTTTCCGACGATGTGCGAAACCCTGGCGACTAGCTGGATGGCCGGCAGAATTCCGAGAGTATCGTGATGACCGTGGAACTCCCTGGTAGCGGCGTGGCAGTGATGGTGATGGCAGTCTAAAAATCCAGCAGTAGCGGCACCGGCCCGGTGAGTCGCCACCGACAATGAGAGCAGCGACGGCAGGAGAGTGTCCAGATGATGAGGTTCTTGTGGATCTTCAGATCTGTTACTGTGAAAATGATGAGGTTCAGATCTGTTCGCCGACGGAGGTTCTTGTAGATCTTCAGATCTGTTACTGTGATAGATATATGCGTGAGGTGCAGAGAAGATGATGAGGTCCAGATCTGTTCTTGTGGATTGAAGGAAGAAGGGGGTGGGTGGTTGCAATGGGGGAGGAGCGGCGGCTAGTGGTGGAGGAGCGGTAAAACGCAGATGGAGATCTGCTACTTGAAGATGATGATGATAATTTGAAGATGATGATGATGGATTGTGAGTTATTTGAAGATGATGATGATAAATAATAATAATAATAATAATAATAATAATAATAATAATAATAATAATAATAATAATAATAATAATAATAAATATAGGATAAGATTACCAAAATACCCTTACCTATAAGGGTCAAACTACCGTTGACTGACGCCGGGGGGTAAAGTTGCGACATAACAGCAAACGTTGGGGCGTAAAATTGCAATTATTTCCTTAGGGGGTAGACATGCCAATTGCCCTAAACCACAGGAGGTAAAATTGCAGTTTACTCTATGTTTTATGAATTTTCATACTTATAAGGTTTCCATTTATATTCCAATCCTAAAATCCTCATACTCATACACCCTTGTTTACCATTTTAGGGTAAACTTTGGTGACTCCATCCTTCAAAACCGTTCACTCGCTTTTTGGAAATGTTCGCAAACCGTGAGCTCATACTTTACCCATTTTACGCTTTAAACACTATTTGAGTTGCAACATGTATCCGTATTAAAATCACAATCACATACAATCAATCTTATGCAAACACTCAATCCTTAAACATGCTTGCTTGTTATGCTACTTGTTTGTAGTTTGTACCCCAACGGCCGACTAACACCTAACAATTCTTACAGCATGTTTTACTTAATTAGTGTTCTCAGTTGTAGTTGTTTTAAAATCAAAGTTTTACTTAATTAGTGTTCCCAATTGTTTGATTGATTAAACCTCAAACAGAAACTACATAAGGCGAGCATCTAGATGATGAGCAATTAGAGCCCGATCATGTTCATACTTCGTGACCTTATTAACCACTACTAGCAGACATTCCTCTAGGTCACAATAAGATACATCGTTACTAATACATATACACAAATGGGAGCACCGTGTCCGTGTTGGAACTAAATATTCAAGTGTTGGTAGCAACCACAGCCGAAACCATGGTATCCATCCCACAAGCGTTGTAACCACTGCAAAGCTTGTAGTACCCGTCCTCACCCCAGTCCGCTCCCCATGAGTTCTTAATGATCCAATACGGCTTCTCCTTGAACCTCAGAGGTGCATACCCGGCAGAACCATACCCAACAAGCAGCACACCATGATCCATTTTAAGCTTTGAGCAAATATATGGACATGATACTTGACCAATGTAGGTTTGCATCCAAGCAGCATTAATCCCAACTGCACAACAAAGATAATGTCATAATCCAATTAAATCATTAGAGGCATTTGAGTTATGATGATTGATTGATTTACTTGCAAGCGGGCCGTATGTGACGAGGTTAGCAGCGATTTGGTCTTCATCAGTGGAAACGACACTAAAGTTGGTCACAGATGCAGCGATTTTCGACTTGTCAAAGTGACAGGTACCATCTTTCCCGGTGTAGGGGTAATCTTCTTCTTTCTGTAGACCACCTGCCTTCAGAATATACTCGAACGCATTGTTCATCAGCCCACCATTGCAACCGGAATCACAAGAATTGCGTTCAGCAGGATCACACTGTCAGTCAGCATTGAAACAACAAGATACACATTGATTTTAAAGCTCAACATCTACTGAATGGGATGATGTCAAATTAAAGGTATGAGACAGAACAAACCTCATGATCACAGTCCACAAGCTGCTGCTCACTCAGACTAACCAACTCCCCAGTTTGAAGAAAGTGAGACCCTTCCAGAGCTCCAGTTGTACTAAAGGACCAACACGATCCACACGACCCCTGCAACAATATCTCATCATTTTAATCTATACCTACTATACAGTAACCGGTTACGCCAGTTGTCACAATAATGTAATTAGAAGATCTATGCAGTTAATATCACGATATATCTATTGGTTCTCAGTCCCCTCAGTGCAAAATATCAGTCATAATATCGGTATCGACCATATTTGACTGACATATCACCGGTTTTCCCGATATCAATACCTTTCTTCTTAGTTCTAGCATTCGTATTTCAATTATTGGTCCTTTCCCGATATCCGATTTACTGCATTAACTACTTAGTAGAAGATACTACTACCCTTCTTATTCTATTTCAATCATATATTATATCATCACAAAATACAGTTTTATAATTTCAACAAACAAGCATTTTTCGATCAACATCTACTAAATCTGAGAACTTAACGCCGTTATCTAAAAAGTCAAACCACATGAAGTGTAAACAAAGCAACAATTAAAGAGACTACAAATCACCTGATTTTTAACGGGAGTAACGGCGCCTTTCTCACGCCAGTCAAAGTCTTCCGGCAGATCATTAGTCGGAAGAATAGGAGCCTTATTAGCATCCGCCGGAAACTTAAGATTACTTTTCAACCCAAGATATTTCTTCCTAAACTCCGACGGCGTCAAATCGGAGAACTTAGTAACACCGTGCTGAGCAGTAGGATCGAGAAGCTGGTGTCGTTTAGCACGGCGCAGGTTAGCCTTAAACACCGTTAACCGGTAATCGTGTTCCTCTTGAGTAGCGTAGGTCCGACCAAACTTGGTTTTGAACAGATTGAAGTGGTGGTCGGCGTTCAATAGAGGATCGGCAGCTGTTTCATCCTCCGGGACCACTTGACGGATCAACGGATCAGATGAGGACACGTCACCGGCTGCGGCGGTGACGGTTAAGAGGAAGAACAGGAGGGTGAAGGATAAAGGGGCCATGGTAAGTTAGATATTTTGAGAGGGGTTTGGTTGGTCCACCAGTTATAGTAGTTCCGTGAAGATGGTAGGTGAGAGATCTAACCGTTGAGATTGTAACACGTGTTGTTATCTTATATGTCCAGAAAGTCTTTTTCTGGATAATGGCGCGTGAACTTGGGAAGTTTCTTTGTTGTTGCGTTGTGGTAAAATAATTGAAATGGAACGTGCAACAATCATCCCGTTATAATAACATAAATTACGTTAGTAAGGTGACCCGGGGCGGTGCGTTATGGCCTTGCCATAACGCGTTATACAACCACGGCACACCGCCGCCGCCTACTCGATAACGCGTGTTCATTTTGACGCGTGCTGGCCATAACGCGTTGAACTTTTTGAGTTTTATAGGGTATGACTTGTACATTGTGCATTAATACTTGTATATTGGAATCCCCATCACTAGTGATTCCACCCCTCCTACATTTCTATCACTAGTGATGGAAATTGGATTGATGACATGGCATTAGTTGATTGGATAGTGGGAGTGATGGAATCCATCACTAGTGATTCCACCCCTAGTCCCCTAACACTTGTGTTTTAACTACTTTTAGAATCCTCAAATTTCTTTTAACGAATTCTTTAAATGAGCTATTGGCGAAAATTACCACATCGGTATACATTTATCTTCAAACCAGAAAAACCTAAGCCCGTTAACACTCGCCCGAAGGCACGACAGTGCGGTGAAGTAAAACCCGTCCAGTTAAAGGATTAAACTAGCGATCGCCGCTATTTGTCTAGTCCCCAATCATCATCATGTGTCGCTAAAACTAAATAATGGGGCATGAATCAAACCTGTGTCACTTGTAACACCTTACCACTTCACCACAATAATGAATATATTTGAATTATTAGATCTTTATACATAAGTACAAAACATTTACAAGTTTATAAAATTGATCATAAAATAAGGCAAGCTATGCTTAGGAGTTTCTCAACTGTTGCATGATCCTCAAATTCATACTCTACCTAAACTCACACATATACTCTACCTAGCTAATCGTGCTGCTTGTCATCTTGCACTGGTAACCTTATTAATGAATTCTTTCATCATTGATCATATAAGGGTTTGGTGTGAGTCGAGTTTCAATATATATAGGATTCGTCATCTGTTATCGATGAGTGGCATAGTTTCATCGATTATATCAGAGTTGGTTATATTATTTTAACCAAATTAATTTGTAAGGTTGCTCACAGCGACGATCAATGTGTATTACTTGACTAATTAAGTGCTAATCTTGTGACTGTTTTTAAGGTTCTGTATTAATAAAACTATCAAATTTTAATAAGTGTTGCACCTTAATTTTTGATATACTACTTTAGAGAGAAATTGTTTTATAAAATAAGGATGAAGCCGCATATATAAGATGTGTGTGCATAAATTCGAAAGTGAAAATTTTGAGTTTTTGAGTCAAATTCAAATAGCAAATCGCGGCATTTGAAGGATTACTTTTGCCGTGGAGTAAAACTTAAAATCCATACAATTTAAATTGCTTCCATTGGAGTTCATTCCAAAAAATAAACACGATACAAGAAAATGAGTTTGCTTGTATGTGTGAGAGAGTGACATGGGAAGAGCAAAACAAGGAATATTAGAATGTAACACCCTGTGATATGTATCAAAGTTAGGAAGAAGAAGATACAGAAAGTATCGAAGAACTAGAAGGAGAATAGAGAAGCTTTTTGTAAATTCAATTCTGCGTGCCATAATCAAATACTACTGGCTAATAAATAGCCTTACAAGAATGCAAATAACAACTACCCATGACTCCACTATTCGACGTAACACACGTACTGACCCACTAATTAAACTGACTCACAATATTAATTAACTAAAAAAGAAACATGAAGAACATGGGCATGCAGGTGGTAGCATAGACACGTATCACCCTACTATGAGTAATTAGATTGAGATAAAAACATGTAACACAATGTAATTGAAGGCTTGCTATTTCAATTGAATAAATATGATACGTGTAGTTGAGAGATTTTACTTTCACAAATGGGACAAAGGACCTCCATGGACCATTAATGTGTAGTGTTTGATTTGAAGTTGATAGACCCGAGTTGGAAATTTCAAGGCGTTGCTCATTATTGAAAACAATGGTTTTAGTAAAGAGTACCATTACATTCTAGTTATGTTCATCGATGGGTACGTGCATTAAATTCAAGTACATGATAGAAACAAGTTGTTTTGTTAGGCTTTATGAAAAAAAATATTGCAGAAAAAATTTGAAATTACATTCTAGTTATGTTCATCTATGTGGATGTAGATTTTTGAATGTTTTTTTGTTTTCAATGTTAGAAATTTGGAAAATCGAATACAAGTTTAATTTCAATCTATGCAGAAAATGGGTTTTTTGATTATTTTTTTTACAAATTCGGATATCCGTTTAAATATCTGAATCTATATCCGTAATTCGGTTATTGATATTCACTATCCGACATTTTCATATATCCGAAAACCGAATAATCCGGTCTTGAAAAGGGTTTACAGAATACGGTTAATACAATAACATGATAGATTTAGTATGGTGAAAATATTAAATATGTTATTTTATTTATTAAAATATATAATTGAAAAAAAAAATAACTTGTAGCAGACATGGGCCGAAAAAAGTTGGATATAACATTGTTTGGGCTTGGATCTTGCGCTTTTCTAAGCCCATTTTTCTCTTCTTCCAAGTTATGAGTTCCGACGCTTTCCCGGAATGTATTCATTTAAGTAACTTTAATCCATTTCGTCACATATAGTTTTATTTTAGTGAATGACATAAATTGGATTCAAATAGCACTTTACTTGTTATCTAATTAAAATATAAAACAATTTGTAGTAGCACTAACATGTATAACGTTTGACTTACGTAACATCATACTTATTAACGTGTGAAGAAGTCTTATATTTGTTTTTCAAATATCATGAAATAAGTTCCATTTTCAGCAAAATGATCCGTGTATAACAGGCATTTCGTGCACTCATAGGATTAGGGCACACACGATTGATGAACTCATATGTGTAAAATAAATAGCAAATGTTGTCCAACATCTAACATCATTGTTGTAACCAGATGGTTATTTTTCTTCTTTTAGCAATAAAAGTATCAAGATGAAATGGATATTTTACTAACTTTTTTATATATATTTTGAAATCAAAATGGTTTTATTTATGCACATTGCTATTAATTATATACTTTATGTTATCGCTTTTTTATAAAAATATATATAAAAAACAAAATATTTTATTTAGTGAGTACGATGTTACTGGCATGATAAAGCGAAAAATATAATCTTTGTTCTTATTTCTACTGTAGTTAAAAAAAAATCTTAATCTAACTATTTATTACTGAAACTAAATTAATATAATATTCTTACTAGTTCAAAGCGTCTATACTATGTTAGAAAAAAGCTCTAAATTGAGGGGCCTTGGTTTTTTACGCTATAATCGTTAATTGGGTCAGTAAATTATTTAGATTCATCCCCCATTATGCAAGTTTTCCTTAAAAACACCATTTATTATTAAATTGTTACTTTATTCAGTGTTTGAGTCGAATGCAACCAATGAACTGGTAGTGTGTCTTGTTCAACTGCTAGTCCAATTTATAAAACGTTGCTTGAAACCTATGCCGATTGAAATCTAAGGGGACCGGGGGCGGTGCCCATTTCTCCGTGATAGAACAAGTTCAACGCGTGGAAGTCAACAAATTCCCACCGCCACCAACAAAGTTAACAAGTGATGGAGATGTTTCCGTGATTTTTTTGACGCGTGTTAGGCTGTGAGTGATAAATGGATGTGAGGGGGTGTGAGGGTTTATTGTTGGGTGTTGTGACTTGTGAGTGATGATCATTGCCACTAAAAAAAGTTGTGAGTGATGAAATAACGGTTGATGATATGGCGGAATTTGATTGAATGTTGTGAGTGATTGAATTTTTGTAAGCGATAACCACCCCCTCCCCTAATCAAGGCTTATTAGATGATTACTTTACTTCAAGTCTCTGAGTAAAACTGAAATTGAACAATGATACTCTACCTTTTGTTGTGATCAAACGTGGTAGATATGATATACGGAAAAGAAGAAATAGTCAAGGGTGAACTTTTCCAAATTAATAGTTGATCTCTAGTTAGGCCTCTTGTGTTTTTATTTTTTATTATTTTTTTTTTCCAATTCGGCTTAACCTCCTTGATTGGTTAAGTTTGAATCTACATCTTTTTAATGGCTAACTCACACATTTTATTAAATCCTACTTCTAAATCTGTATTTTTGTTTAACATAAAACTTATGCAGAAACATAATTTCCATTACCCTGATATACTTAGGGGTTGTTTGGCAACTTCTGAATAGGTAAGTGTTGAATCAGTAAAAGGTCTGAACTAGTAAAAATGTTTGAACCATTAAGAGACAGAGAATAATGCTTAATCGTTTAAAGGCAATTGTCTGATAAATTCAGATAAGAGGTCTTAACCATTCAGATTCAGTATAATGCTTAACAATTCAAAGACAAATGTCTGAATCATTTAGATTCAGACATCTGCTTACAAAACAAACAATGTAAACCATTAAATACCAAACCAGCAAGAGGTCTGAAGTATTAAGAATTAAACAAACAACCAAACATCTAAACCTTTAATAAAATCCTAATTGTAGCGTGACACCTTTTGTTAATCATTTAACCAACCCAATAATTCTGATAAATTCACTCCTTTGACTTTCTACCCTTGTCGAACACAACCAATTGTTGGAAGTCTGATGACTTATTTGCAGCGGAAGTTGATAACGGATTTGGATTATAAGTAGAATCCATGTTATCATAAACAAGAGAACCAAAATGGATATGCATGACAGATTGAGAACAATGATCGAATGAAAGAAAGGAGTTGGACAATTCTTAGTGAAATTTAAGAAAGTCTTGATACCGGTTATGGTTCCCGGCAATTCTAATATATACATAACATTTGGCGGTTAAGATATGGCGGGTAACCGATTTGCAGTTATTTGAACTGGATTCCCGCTTATCTTCCGGTCATTGATAATCATATCATTAACTAACTTAATAAGCTAACCTACTTATATGTCTGAAAATACGAATTAATTACATAAAACATAACTTAGTTTAATATTTCTAACATAACCCCCTTAAACTAGGTTATGTTTGCGAGACCGATCCAGCACACTCTGATTTGCTTCTTCCACAGCCCATCTTGCATAGTCAAAGTTGAAGCGTTTTCTCCTCTTCCCTTTGCTCCAGTCTTCATCATCGATGCGAGTGAACAACGCAGCTTGTTCCATTCCTGCAGATCCTTGTGCAGACCCTTGTTGAGCATCTTCTGCATTTGTTGATACTTTCTGATGACTTTCGGTAAGCCTGCCTTCTTCAACAACGACCTCTTTATCCTGCATTTTCCTTCGAAATTGATTGAAATTATAGTAATACTCCAGGATATCAAGATACATGGCATATGTAGTTCTCATGTAATCTCCGTCTTCGTAGTTAAATCCCAGATCCTTCGCTATTGCAGGCCACATGTTTTCTGTTGTTACAGTCTTGTATCCCCCATCCGCGGCTACCAACAAGTATAAACTTAGTAGATTAACCTTTCTCTTATGCAATGCAACTGGTGGAATCGGTCGATTCGTGATGTTCATATAGTTAAATAAGAACCATTTAACTAATTCTTCAAACTTTGAATCAAGCATATGCTTATACTTGATCACAAATTCACGATCATCTAATAAATTGATGAATGCAACGCAGTCATCAAATTCATTAAATTCCATATTCTTGACAATCATCATATTCCAATCTGGTTCATGTGAAGACAGATCCAGATCTTCGAAATATGAATTCAGATACCTTTCTTTAAATTCATTGTCATGCACGTTTTCTTCGATAATGTTCTGTTTCTCGTGTAACCCAATTTCTTCCTCTCTTGTTAACCCACTTGTTTCGTTCATAGAATTATCAACCGGAGTAGAGAACATTGGATAGATCTTACAAGTATCGTCGTTCTTGTTAACGGTAAAACCTTGCATGGTTAATTGATCTATACTCAAAACATTCCTATCTAATTCCGGAGAATAGAAAACGCTTTGAATTCTCATAATTTCATTTCCGGTTTTGATTTCAACCGAACCAACCCCACGTGTAAATAAGAAATTATTTTCCCCGGATTGAGTATCAACCCCGATTATGTGTTTAATTCGTTTAAACACGTTTAAATTTCCAGCCATATGGTGTTTAAATACAGAACTAACGTACCAAATATCGCTCCATAGCCCACCTTCGGTACCCACTACAATCATCTCTTGATGATTACTAAAATCTTCTCTTTGATTCTGTATGCCCACATTCACCGCTTGCCGGATTAACTGTATCGCCTCGTCTGTTTCTTTCTTATTACACTTGTAGATTTGATGCCCTGGTTGGTGACAATAGAAGCATGTCTTCTCTCGTTGAAATCTCTTATTCTTGTTCTTCATTTCATCAGTGCAGTGTTGACAAGGCAACACGGTGGACATTGATTCAAGTTCAGTCATCGGCATCTTCCCTTTCGTTGCTCTGATACCACTTTGTTGGAAGTCTGATGACTTATTTGCAGCGGAAGTTGATAACGGATTTGGATTATAAGTAGAATCCATGTTATCATAAACAAGAGAACCAAAATGGATATGCATGACAGATTGAGAACAATGATCGAATGAAAGAAAGGAGTTGGACAATTCTTAGTGAAATTTAAGAAAGTCTTGATACCGGTTATGGTTCCCGGCAATTCTAATATATACATAACATTTGGCGGTTAAGATATGGCGGGTAACCGATTTGCAGTTATTTGAACTGGATTCCCGCTTATCTTCCGGTCATTGATAATCATATCATTAACTAACTTAATAAGCTAACCTACTTATATGTCTGAAAATACGAATTAATTACATAAAACATAACTTAGTTTAATATTTCTAACACCAATAACTTTCTTACTTCAATTGGTTGTTTCTTTTAGACTGTATGTATCTGGGTGGATGTAATTTGGTGTATGTCTAACTATTGTTAGCATCTGTATATATATAATTGCTTTGTTGGCCTTTCAAAAAAAAAAACTTTCTTACTTCAACGCTAAACTAACCCAACAAAACGTTTAAACAACTTGGGAATCGGAGAGAGAGAATACAGGCAAGAGATTGTATTCAACCGACCGACAGCCATAGACGAACTAAGGGGGTGTTTGGCCTAGCTTTTTTAACAAAGCTTATAGCTTTTTTAGCTTTTTTTACAAAATAAGCTTCATTTGGTGTTTGTTTTAGCTTTTTAAACTTATGCTTATTAGCTTATATAAGCTAATTTGAATAAGCTTATTTGAACATGGTTTTTAAGCTTATTTGAAGAATGATAGAAAATAAGCTATAAGCTGTTAAAAAGAGCTTATGAAATGATAGAAAATAAGCTATAAGCTACTTTAAAATATAAGCATAAGCAAAAAAATAAAAGCTATGCCAAACACCCCCTAAGTCGATGGATGCTGAGCAGAAGAATTCGGATCTGGAAACTGCAAGAGCCGACAGGTCGATGTGGCTAATGAAGTGTCCGGTGGTCGTAGCCAAGTCTTGGATTGGAACTCTATCCCCCCTGACCTGATTCTCAACAAAACCTCGCTAAGGTTGTCGTTTCTCTCCGAAGATCCCTCTTCCCTTCAGGTATATGCAATCAGAGAGAGGACAAACTTTTTAAATTGGGGGATTTTGTATGCTAGTAGGAATTCCAACTTGTGAAACCCTAGTTTTGTATGCTGTTAGTTGTGGGATAAGTACTTGGTTTGTTGAGTTTTGGCTGTATGATCTTGCTGCTAGCTTAGAGTTGGATGATTAGATGATCATGAGTGATTAATGGAGGAGGTTTAGGAAGATGAATGTCTTCTTTTTGTTTTTCAACGGCCAAAGAAATATTATATAATATAAATAAGCAAGAAAGAAAGCAAAATAATGTCTTAGCAGCAGTAGCTGTGAATGTGTGTAAGATAAGAGACTGATGGAGTATGGTTTGGACGATGTTGTGAAATTCGTTTCTTGATTATATCTGACTGAAACATATCTTCTAGGGGTGTTCAGGATTCGTTTCGAATTCGAAAAAATCAAAATTCGTTTAAATTCGATTCGATTATCCAGAATTCGTTTCGATTATCAGAATTCGAATTCGAATTCGATTCAATTCGAGTCAAGTAAATCGAATACGAATTTATAATTTCAAATTCGATTCGATTCGAAATTTGAATAAAAATTATACATTTTTATTTATTATTTTTATATATAATACATATATAACTTTTATTAAGCTATACTACAAATTATTTTCAAATTTTCCCAATATTAAAATTACTTATTACCAAACCCACTACATGACCCATAAGTAAAACCTAAGTAACAAATCTATCAATTGATTTCTAACCATAAAAACATTGACTTGTAATGTGGAGTGACTATTCCCGACTTCTCGTTTTGAATTTTAGACTTATGATACTTTATTTGAAACTTTTTAATGTGATATCGTGCTTTATGGCTGCTTTAAAATTTATGTTTCATTTTGATAGTTTTTTTACATGTTTTAAAGAATATGAATTAAATCGAATTTATTCGAATTCGATTCGAATTCGAAATTTTAATCGAATACGAATCGAATACGAATTGGGTTTTTTATTCGAATACGAATTCGAATCGAATTCGACAGGTTTTAATCGAATTCGAATCGAATACGAATTCAAGGAAAAATAAAAATTATTCGAACAATTCGATTCGAATAATTCGAAAATTTGATATTCGATTCGATGAACATCCCTAATATCTTCCAATCCATACTAGTGCACCAATGTTCTCCTTTATGTTATGTTGGTAGTATCTAAGAACGCACCTGACCGTATATGTGCAGTTATGCTATCGATCCCACGATTTTTTTTTTGATTGATTTGCTGAAGTATCCATGTGTTTTTGTACTTTCCAAAAAATTGAATGGCATGTTCGGAATATGTTATTCCTTTTGGAGTGTTGAAAATTTATCTTTACGGTTTCTCTTTGGTAATCAGTTTTCAATGGAGATAGCTGGCAGTGAGAGGGTGAACATGCCGAAAAGTTACGCTCTCAATATGTTCAAAGATTTTGTACCTACGTGTATATTCTCTGAAGCAAACCAAGGTGAGGCCGTAATCTCTCTTTAAGCAGTAATGTTTTTATCTTTCTTTTAGTTCTGAAAACGTTGACATTGTTATGAATCTTGTGTGTTCTGTACACATGATGCCTTTAGAGACTTGAACTTTATTGAAGATATCCTGTTTGAACAATTGTTAACCTATAAATCAAGTAACAGTCACTAATTGAAAAACATACTAAAAATAAAAAAACTGGATCTTAATTTACCTTTAAACAACTGTTAGGATTAAGTACGCTTTACTTGTGTTGTAGTTGCATGTATTTCTTTCTTTGTGCTTTGATTTTCGTTGGGATTAATTCATTAATTCCACTCGTGTTCTAGGAAGGGTTGCTAGTGAAGGGAGAGTCGAACACAAGTTCGATATGCAACCCAATAATAAGAACATGGAGGAATATAGAAGAACGTGCCGTGAAAGAACAAATAAGTCGATGATAAAAAAAATAGACAAATACAGGTAGAGCATTTTCTTTATTATTATTTTAGCCTTTTGTTTGATTAATTTAGTAATTTACAGTATATTTGTCGTTCTTATTTTGGTTGTACAGGAGATTTATAATGACAGAGGACTGCATATGAGGCCTATGCCTAGAATGGTTGGTTTGATTGCTTCCAATTCTAAGGTGTGAACATCAATTCAGTCTTATCTTATTTTTGTTATTTTTTAATTTGTGTGTGTGTATATATATACAGGAAAAGAAAAAAGCGGCTCCGGTTAAGGCACCAGAGGTTAAAAGAACTCGAAGGGATCACGGTGAATTGGAGGATATCATGTTCAAACTTTTCGAGAGACAACTTAATTGGGCGTTAAAACAGTTGGTCATAGAAACCGATCAACCAGCGGTGTGTATCCTTTGATTGTTTGGTTTTCTATGTTATAAGTTTTTGATTATTTATTTGTGTAGTAATGAGTTAGTTTACGTTGTTTACAACAATTCTTGAAAGAGATATTGAACGAGCTTTGTGTGTGCAATAAACGTGGAACTAATCGAGGAACATATGAGCTGAAGC
The DNA here is from genome assembly GCF_002127325.2 of Helianthus annuus. Lineage (NCBI taxonomy): Eukaryota > Viridiplantae > Streptophyta > Magnoliopsida > Asterales > Asteraceae > Helianthus > Helianthus annuus. Next base: position 171,412,663 of record NC_035441.2, on the reverse strand, counting down.
CGGAGTATAAGAAGTCTGTAGAGGAGACAGGTGCTGAATAAATGGTTTCTTGTTATGTAGTCATACACATCTTTTACCATTGTGCATGGCTTACCGCTTACAGTATGTTACTTGTCATGTTCTGGTTGTTGCTATATCTATGACAATTGGTTAGCGGGTCATAACAAGAGATGTGCGTATGTGATAGAACCCAGAAAATCAAAATAAATGAACAATGGAATTCATAGATAGTAATCCAATTCGAGAAGGATTATGTCTCCAATTTAAAGGTAAAAAACCTTAATTTTTATAAAATAAACATCGACCCCTAATCTAAATGAGACAGAGATATTAATAAAATTAGAACTAACTACTCCACTACTTGCTCCTAAAATTGTTCCCCCCAAAACTCATTCCCACTAATAATTAAACGGGTCAAATACCCAGCTGGAGCTTCACACAAAATATGGGCCAATCCACAGGTTTGTATCAATACATCCTGCCCCAAAATTCCGACTTGTCCTCAAGTCGGAAATAAGGGAACTGTTGTGCCAAGCAATAAGCCATTCAATTATAGACCGAGGTTGAAAATCAAATTCCCAATCTTTGGTCGTCGGTGGAGAAGCTAAAGGCGTTGCGGGAACTTGAACCCTTGCGGGTTTCAGCCAGGATACATGGGAGACCAGAAAGATGCGATAAGATCCTCAAGAGCTAGATGGCAGTTTCTTAAAGATGTTGACAAGGCTGAGTTTGTGGAAAAGCAGACATTGGGGTGTAGGGTTGTTGGTAACATACTGAGCGAAATTTTTAGTATAGTCTGAAATAGGTTTTGGGCTTGGGCTCCATGCAAGACTTCTGCTGCGCTTAGATGAACTGATCTGGGACTCGTTTTCTAGGGCAAGGCGAACAACATAACACTTGGTTCTAGGTTTCTGGATAAAAACGTTAGCCTTCATCAGTTCTTCATGAAGATCATTCGGTCCTTCATCCTTCTCCACCGTGTTCTTCAAATCATTGTCCACTTCTTCACTGTAACAACCATCTTCGTCTGATTCTTCACTGTAACAACCATCTTCGTCTGATTCTTCACTGTTACAACCATCTTCAATCGCCTGAGCTTTAATTTCGTCAACAACATCTCTCAAAGATGCAAGAATGCCGTCTAATCATGCTGCAATGATTGCGAATTGATCAGCTAAATTCCGGGTTGTAAGCACCATTCGATTTCCCGGCAATGGAACCATTGATAGAACCCAGAAAATCAAAATAAATGAACAATGGAATTCATAGATAGTAATCCAATTCGAGAAGGATTTTGTCTCCAATTTAAAGGTAAAAAACCCTAATTTTTATAAAATAAACATCGACCCCTAATCTAAATGAGACAGAGATATTAATAAGATTAGAACTAACTACCCCACTACTTGCTCCTAAAACTGTTCCCCCCAAAACTCATTCCCACTAATAATTAAACGGGTCAAATACCCAGCTGGAGCTTCACAGAAAATATGGGCCAATCCACAGGTTTGTATCAGTATGGTAGTTGAAAAGGGGCTGTGTCGGGTTTGGTAACCCTCTTTTAATAAACAATTAGCGTGTGAAGATTAAAAAAGATGAACTATTTCAAAAAACAATTCATTTTATTTTGAAAAAAAAATGATTTAGGAGGGTTTATGCTTTAAATATACATTTTGGGCAACCGTTGACCCGTTAAGAGTTTTGACGTGCTTTTACCTTTTCCTTTTTGAACTACAACTTTTGTTATAACAGCCCAACTATTGTTGCAAATCGTGTATGTCCGTACATGCAAACTGGCCCACCAGGCCGCTTCAGGCTCAACACGTGAGAGATAAACTAGCCTAACTCAGTGGCAAGGCGATTGGCGCTTGGGATCGGATTCGAACCCGCAGCCTTGTGCTTATTAATGCAAATTGCTACACGATGGGGGCAAATAAAAACAGCCCAAATAGCATCTTGCTAGCAAGGAGCAGCCAACAACAAAACAAAAACAAAGGAAAAAACAGATTATATAGCAAAAGATTTCCATAACTCCAAACACTTTGATCTATTCCTTATCCATAAGAATCTCAAGGTCTTGATTTCTCTAATAATCTTCTCAATTTTTACCGAAACTTCTGTGAAAATGTAATTATTTCTAGGTAATATACTTATGGATCTCGAAAATATAAGGATAGAGAAAGCATAAATCAGGGGAATTTTACACCATTTGGTAATTTCTTCCCGAACCAACGTGGGGGCTTCTACCTTTAGTTGTCGGTATGAAAAATCTGTTTAGCTACATAATTCGAGGTCCTTACCTTTCTTTTAAGCTTGTTTTTCCTCGTACCATGATTCACATAAAAACTTTGGTTGTTTTTTGTGTAAAAAAGAAAAGTTGGCAGGCAGGCAGGCTGATAACAACATATTCTTGTCAGTGAATGCTGGGGGCATGCATAATGTTGGTTGATTAAGAATATGTCCTGTATAGTGAGTGGGCTCATAACATAGCAAGCATGAAGCTTGTACTTAACTACATGTCACGCGCATGCATGTGGATCTTGAAAGTGACCAACTTTGAATCTTCATTCGAAGATTTTTAGAGCATTCGTGGGTCCACATCCTCAGGTAATTGGTTCAGATCAGAAAAAAAACATGACTAGCGGCTGCCCCATGGTGCATGTCTTGTCTTGTCTTTCAAGAAGTGGAGTCCATTTCACTTCCATAAACCTGCCTTAGTTCCAATACCCTTATTAATAAATCATATTCTATCTCTATATACACATATATATTTTTTTTTTAAAAAGGCAAACGAAATAAAAGCCCGGTTACCCGGAGTAACCCAGTGGCAAAAGATGACCTCATACGCCCGTGACCACAGACAGTGCTGGGTAGCCCAAGCCCACCATTACCAGTTTCGGGGGAAAACCCGTCACCCGAAGGCCCACTACGGTAAACCCGATTGGGATCGGGTTCGAACTTAAGACCTTTGGCCTCAAACCCAAACCTTCACTTCTCCTCCAATACCAACTGAATAGCTCGGTGGCATAAATGCATTTTTTTCATAAGAATATAATGAACAAACATGAACCATGATATTTTGATTAGTATTTCATGTATTTAAAAATTTATACTTCTTATATATAAATGTGTATGTTATGTACATAAAAAGAATCACACTAATTTATTCATATACTTTCAACCGATTGCATACGCATATGTAGGTTAGGTGTAGGTAATATAAGCTGCATATGTGTAAGTTGTATCTAAATGAATTTTGTTCATAATTTCTTTTTGAATTTCGAAAGAAATGAATAGATATTGCATTTCAACTAGTTTCTTATACTTTTAAAAAAATTAAAATTAAATAAATGAATGATTTATTTTGTTCTACATATTCTAGCAATATATAGCGTTATGGAGTTTATATATAATAGTTCTCATGAACCTTGTTATTAAATTGGGCTTGAAATAAAAAGTTCTAAAATCCATAATACTACCCTTTCACTTTCATTGTTGTCTTTCTTCATTGCTGGTGGAAAGGGCTACTACCCAGAAGATCGATTCTCAAGAGGAAGTACGCGCGACAACAACAACAAGCGTAACAAATACAAGAGTCATGACTGGAAGTCTGAGAGACCAAGAGGCCGTGACGACAGGCCGCGCTACAGAGAAGATGCGCGAGAAACGATTGACCGAATCGGTTACAAGAAGGTGGTCAGAGACGACAATCGTGACAAACACTGGACTCCGCTCACAAAAACGCCAAAGGAGGTATTAATGACGGAGAATATCGATTTCAAGGCTCCCAGGCCAATGACAAACAAGAAAGGGCAAGACCCCAACTTGTACTGCGATTTTCACAAAGATTCAGGGCACCTGACCGACGACTGTTATAGCTTGCGCCAAGAAATCGAGAGAGCGCTCAAAAGCGGTAAGCTAAGCCATTTAGTGAAGAATGTACGCAAGGAAACCCGTCAACTCCAGCGCCACGATGAAGGGAACCACAAAAAGGTCCGACGACTAAAGACTCACATGGTCAACGGACCCAGGTATAGCGCGAAAGAGAAAGGCAAACGCCCTTATGAACCTTCTTGGCAAGAGCAGCAAGTTATATTCCCGGTAGTGCGCGGCGGACCCCGCGCCACACGTCCCGTGGTCATTACCGGTATAATCGGGCATTATGAAACTGACTACATATTCATAGACCCGGGAAGTACTGCCGACATCATTTACGAACAGTGTTTCAATCAGTTGGATGAGGAGGATAAAGCGCGACTCGAGCCAGTCGATTATCCTTTGTCTGGATTTTGCAACGAGATGGTTTTTCCTCTCGGACAGATCAGTTTCCCCGTCACGCTCTCTGACGGGAAACACTCAAGAACAACAAATGTGAACTTCATGGTAATGCCAGTGAAATCGAGGCATGATGTGCTTATTGGGAGGGAAACACAAGGCGAGCTAAACATGGTGACTTCAACGCCTCATTCTGCGATAGGTTTCCCAACCAAGACAGGAGTAGCAATCATATATGCCAAGAAAGAAGTAATGTCAACTGAAGAGCTGCGCCCAACAAAGGCGGCGAAGGTCTCCACGACCGAGCCAGAGAAATGGGTTTTAAACCGAAAATACCCTGAGCAGACTGTGACAATTGGCCACGCCATTTCGTCAGAAATCAGAACACGTCTAAAGCAACTGCTGTTTCGAAACATGGATATATTTGCCTGGACACCGGCAGATATGACCGGTGTCCCGCGCAACATCACCGAGCATTGCTTAAACACGTACCCATCCGTCGAGCCAAAGGTCCAAAGAAGGCGCAGCCTAGGGGCAGACAAGACAAAAGCAATGAACGAGCAGGTATGTGAGCTGCTCAAAGCCGGGATCTTGCGAGAGGTAAGATATCAGAGTTGGGTGGCGAACCCCGTGATGGTCGAAAAATCAAATGGCGGATGGCGCATGTGCGTAGACTACACTGATCTCAACAAGGCGTGCCCAAAGGATTGCTATTCCTTGCCTGAGATCGATAAAAAAATAGATTCTCTCGCGCCATACCGATGGAAGTGCTTTTTGGACTGCTACAAAGGATACCATCAAGTGCAGATGAAGCTAGAAGATGAAGATAAGACAGCGTTCAGAACGGATCTTGGAATCTTCTGCTACACAAAGATGCCTTTTGGCCTGAAGAATGCAGGCGCGACATATCAACGCTTGATGGACAAGACCTTTGCAGGTGACATCGGAAAGCATATTGAGGTTTATATCGATGATCTAGTGGTTAAAAGTCCTGAGGAGGACCAAATGTTGAAAGACATCGAGAAAACGTTCAACTCATTGCGCAGCGTAAATATGAAGCTAAATCCAGCCAAGTGTTCCTTTGGCATGGAAGAAGGGAAGTTTCTAGGCTTCATTGTCACAAACAGCGGTTTCAAGGTGAATCCAGAGAAAGTACAAGCTATAGAACGAATGCCCTCACCGCGAAACATCAAGGAAATGCAACGACTGGCCGGCCGGCTGGCCGCGCTTAATCGTTTTCTCTCCAATCACGCCGCAAAGTCGTATCCCTTCATTAGCACGTTGCGCAACTGTGTGAAGAAACAAGAGTTCAAATGGACCCCGGAAGCCGAAACAGCTTTTCAACAAATGAAAGCATGTCTGATCGAACTCCCTACCCTGACTGCACCATTTGAAAAGGAGCCCCTCGTACTGTACTTGTCCTCCTCGGATAAGGCAGTAGGGTCAGTATTGTTGGTCGACAGAAACGGAGTACAAACCCCGATCTACTATGTCAGCAGGGTACTCACTGACCCAGAAACAAGATATTCCACAATGGAGAAGCTGGTTCTTGCGCTATTACACGCCTCCCGGAGGCTGCGCCGATACTTCACAGGCCATGTGATAACTGTGCTTACAAATTTCCACATTGGCACTATACTACAGAAGCCTGAGACATCAGGCAGGTTGGCAAAATAGGCCATTGAACTGGGCGGCCATAACATCTTGTACAGGCCGCGCCCGGCCATTAAGGGTCAGGTCCTAGCCGACTTCATCACAGAAGTGCCGGCCGATAAAATCAAGGAGTGCGAGCTGATAGAGACTCCCGAGAAAGATACAACAGATGAAACTTGGCTGCTTTACACCGACGGGGCATCAAATGAAGATGGCGCGGGAGCAGGATTGCGCCTGGTGAGCCCAGAGAATCACGAGTTTACTTACGCCATTAAGTTGGACTTCAAAAACACCAACAACGAGGCTGAGTACGAAGCATTTCTGGCAGGCTTACGCCTCGCCATCAAAATGGGAGCCAAAAGCTTGCGCGCACATGTTGACTCACTCCTAATAGCCAGTCAAGTGAATGGCATATACGACGCGAAGGGAGAAATCATGGCTTTGTATCTGGAACAAGCGAAAGAATTGCTCCAACAATTCAAATCCCACAAAGTTATACACATCAATCGCTCCGAAAACAAGCCGGCCGATGCCTTGAGCAAGCTTGCCTCGACCTCCTTTCAACATCTTGCCAAAGATGTAAGGATAGAGGTACTCAAGAATCCATCGGTGCTGCTGTGACAAGTGAACGTGATCGAAACGGGCCAATCTTCATGGATGACCCCGATAATCAAGTACTTGCAAGAGGGGGTACTCCCTGAAAACAAAGCGGAAGCGAGAAAGATCCAAAACAAAGCCCTACAATATGAAATGAACGGCGGTATTCTGTACCGAAAGTCCTTCCTGGGGCCACTACTGCGCTGCGTGGACCCCCAGGATGCGAACTACCTGATAAGGGAAATCCATGAGGGGATCTGAGGTATTCACTCCGGGCCACGGATGGTTGTCGCGAAGATCATGAGCGCCGGTTACTACTGGCCTGGTATGCATGTCGACGCGCTGAAGGAGATCCGCAAATGTGACTCTTGCCAGAGGCACTCTCCAAAAACACTGCGCCCCAAGAACGATCTTATCCCCGTATCCACTGCATGGCCCTTCCAGCAGTGGGGGATTGACATGGTGGGACCCTTCCCGGATGCTCCCGGCGCCGTAAAATTCATCATTGTGGCTGTTGATTACTTCACAAAGTGGGTGGAGGCCAAAGCCCTTGCATCCACCACAGCTATGATTGTGCGCAAGTTCATCTGGGAGCACATCATATGCAGATTTGGCCTCCCGCTCAAGATTGTAACAGACAATGGCACCAACTTTGCATCGGAAGATCTCAAGAAGTGGATGAAGGAGATGAAAATTGAACACACTTTCACATCTGTTGCACACCCCCAAGGCAACGGACAAGTGGAAAGCGTGAACAAATGCATTGTCGAGGGGATAAAGGCCAGATTGGGGACAAGACGACGAGGATGGGTTGATGAGCTCCCGAGCATCTTATGGGCTCATCGAACCATGCCAAAAACAAGTACCGGCGAGACCCCCTTCAGCTTGGTTTATGGCTCAGAGGCGGTTATACCGGCGGAGATTGGCCTACCCTCACCACGCATGACAGCGGTCAACACAGTTGACAATGAAGCGGAAAGACGCCTTGACTTGGACTTGTTAGAAGAAAGACGCGAAATCGAGCGAATCAAAGAGGCCAAGTACAAGACCCAGCTAGAAAGGTACTACAACACAAGGGTCCGTATCTGTACCTTCACCCCAGGGGAATACGTCTTCCGCGACAATGAAGCGTCAAATGCGGAACGTCCAGGAAAGTTGGCACCTAAATGGGAAGGCCCGTACCTGATCCACGAGGTCCTGGGCAAAGGGGCCTACAAGTTACGCACCCTAGATGGCCACATCTTACCACGAACATGGAACGCGCAACAACTGCGCAAATGTTATATGTAACTTACTTCGGCCTTGCGCCCGTTTTTACTTTCCTATGTCGGCTAAACGCCATTACAATTAATGTATGAAGGCCTATGCGCCCATTCCAGACTTAATGAAAACATACGACATGTTCTTCTACGACATTTTTTCGTTACAAATGCATGCTAAACTTTTGATTAGCGCGAAAACACTCCAGCATTTTAAAAATTTGCTGACGAACCGCCTCCAAGGTCCTCCGCAAACAAAGCGCGAGACCGGGCGGTCACTTTTTACTTAAAAAATACTTCCATTTATTCGAGCTAATTTAACCTAAGTTTCGACAGCAATGCAATAATTGCAACGGAAAAAACGAAAACGGTTCATATAATAAGCTTGCGCAACAGCGCAGCATTTACAATCAAGTTGCAAAAGACAATTATAAGGCACAAACGCCTATCAACAACCTATTTAACAACCTATTCTACTCATCGCGTCGATCACCATCATCATCTCCGTCATCCTCACCATCGTCATCGTCACCATCATCATCTCCATCTCCACCATCATCACCAGCTGGTTCATCGGACAGTTCGACGGTAACTGGTGGGTCGAGGACTGCTTTAAGACGCTGGCACCAGTCGTCTTTTTTCAAAGATTCCACAACCAGATCCATGATAGGCAAGGTGAGGTTGTCATACGAGCTTTCAGCATGTGCAAGCGCAGCATCAGCACGTTCAGTCACCGAGCAGTGGCTTACATCAAATTCTTGCCCTAGTATCTGCTCAACGTGACTGGCACATTCCAAATAACCTCCTCGATGACCCACCGCACGCGCCGCATCCGTGAGAGCAGCAACGGCGCGATCGAGCTCGCCAGCATTTAGGATGGAGTTGGCAACCTTTAACAAAAGGAAAGCGTTCAGAACAACCCTTAACCAGAGGGAATCATAAAAAACAGAAGTACAAACTTACAAGCGCTACTCCTCGAGTGCGCATCCATTCAGCCTCCGAGACAAGCGTGTCAACGATTCCTTGAGCCTCGGAGTAGTTGGTTTGAGCCACGTTAAGCGCGGCAGTGCTGACAGCACGCGCCTCCTCAGCCGTAGCAGCCTTAACCCTCTCGGCCTCCAGGTCGATCTCCAACGACTCACATCTGTCGATTTGCTCGTTCAAGCGACGTTTGAGCTCCGCAATCTCAACGTCCTTGGCGCGGAGATCTCTGTCCTTGCTAGACAGCTGCACCTTGGCCTCAGACAACTCAACCTGAAGGCCGACAAAACAACTTAGGCTGGTTTGTTAACAACATAGCCAGAATAAAGGAAAACAAATAAGACTAACCTCCACCTGTTGCTTGGCAGCCTTCTCTCCCTGCGCCTCCTCTACCTTCGATGTCAAATCAGCAACTTTAGCCTCAAGATCAACAATCTTCTGTCAAGCCGCGTAGGCGCGCTCGTTGTCTTGGGCACAAATACGTTTAAACTCGGCCTTCTCTTTGGCCAGTTGCTCTTCAACATTATGAAGTTTCTTTTGCAGGCCTTCGCGGCCCCATTCTTCGGCCTTCTTATCGGCTTCAAACTTGGCTCTCTCCTCATCAAGAGCAGCCTTGGACTTCTCAAACTCAGCAATGCGTTTTAACGAGCGCTCACGATAACCCTCCCAGTCGGCGCGTTCTCTAACCATTGTCCGCCATTCGCGAACTATCTGGTGGTTGGCAGCACGAGCGTTGGCTTCTCCAAGTATAAAGGTGCGATATAACATTTCATGGGGTTTCGCCCTTTGACGGTTGACCTCTGCAGGGGTAAACGAATTCAAAAACCACTCGCGGCAAGGGGCAAATTCATGAAATGTATCTTTTTGCTTTAAGCTCCAAGGGGCTTGGTGAGGAGCATCGCCGCGTTCTTCTTCATTGTAAGTTTTATAGTAGATATCGCCAACGGTGTCCTTCGCCCCAACCACATTTGGGTTATAAACCCCAGCTCCACCAGAGCTCGCGCCGCTAGAGGAGAAACGTCCTGACCCCTTAGGCCCTTGGACGTGCGCGGGGTGGGTAGATTTTGTGACCTCAGGCCCTTGGACATTAACAGGCTGTTCCATAGCCTTCTTCTTTTCTAACTCCTCCAAGGCCCTCTTCTTCGCCGCTTCGGCCAACCTCTCCTGCTCCGCCTTCTGCTTTCTCTCCTCCTCTTTCATTTTCTTCTCCTCCTCCTCCTCCTTCCTCTTCCTCTCTTCTTCATCCTTCCTCTTCTTCTCTGCAACTCTCTTCTTCTCTTCCTCTCTCTTCCGACCCTCCTCCACCTTTCGCTGCGCCTCAGCAGCCTTCGCGGCATCTTGAGCAGCAGTGTCAGTGGACTTGATGGTAATCTTGGGCCTCTTCGCCGCAGCCTCACTGAACGTGACACCCTTCTCAGGGGTCTTCTTCTTGATTTCTGAAAAAATAAAGCAAGTGCATTTAAGCAAAGAGAAAAGTATTAAGAAGAGAAGCGAAGAACATACCAGGAGAAAATTTGTATAACGAGCGCAGCTTGCTCGTTTTCCCAACCGCGGGAATCACAACAGATGTAGGGGCAGAAGCCACACCAGTCGTGGCTTCGCTCCTACCCCTCTTCCGCCCAATAAGCTGGGCACCAGCATCTTCTTCTTCAGCTTCATCATCTTCAGGAAAAGATGGAGTCGCGCCAGCTTCAGGGTTACGAGAACCCGCGCTCCCAGAGCTTTTCGACCCACCAGCACCAGTTTTTCCCTTAGCTGCACGTGACAAGCCTTCAAATGAGTCACTGATGATCACATAATCATCTAAGTCACGTTGACGAAGGCGAAGAGTACCTTTGACAGCAGCAGTTGTCGCGCGACTAGTGCCAGTGCCCTTGCTGGTCACTTCAGGCTCCACCTTCTTCTTCTTCTTCACAGGTTTCTTCTTCTTCTCCTCGGGGTCAATCCCCAGGTCGCGCAATACACCTGCAAAGATTTTAGACCAGGAACTTAGCTCGCCGCTGGAAGAACCTACTGACTCCTCGCTGGAAAGATAGAGAGTCTCTTTCCCAGCGAAAGTCACAAAGCGCAAAGGACGAGGTTTAGGGTATTGCGCACCTTCAGTAGTGGTTGGCGGCGAAGCAAAGGCATCAGCAGCTGGGAACATGAAGTTGCCTTTAATCTGGTCATACCAGCTTTCCTCATCATCGCGCAACGGGCGAACGCCCATGGAGCCACCAAATGTCGAGAAGGCAGCTTGATAGAGTTGCGCTTCTACACATGGAAGTAAGTAAGTAACAATTAAAGCAAACCTACTTGGAAAAAGAACAAAGAAATAACTAACCTTGATCGCCAAGCTTCAACACCGGAACCTCCCTGCTGCTAGGTGACCACTGGTCACTCATCTTCGCTGCGACCAAAACGTTTTCCCCAAACACCCGATTCGGGGTTGGGGTTAGCTGCTGGTACCACAGGGCGTTTTTGGGAATCGGTAGGTCTTCCTTCGGTATTGCCTCGGTCCAGTCCCTAAAGGGCATAGCAATCGGCAAAACCTCCTCCCGGATAAAGAAGAACTTAGGTTTCCAGTCGTGGAAACTCTTCGGTGGGTTTAACAAGATCTTCTTCGCCGCACCACGGCTTGCAAACGAGAAGAAGCCCATCGTCCTCTGCAACTGGTAGAAGGCACGAAACTTATCTACTGATGGCTCAATGCCATGGGAACGGCACAAGAATTCAAAGTGTCGTACCCTAACCATACCGGGTGGGCTCATCTGTGATATATGAAAGTTATAGTGATGAAGAATATGGCCCATAAAGTTGGTCGCCGGCAGCCTGAAGTTACCATGAAGAAAGAAATCTTCATATAGGGTTATGTACCCAGGTGGTGCATCAGCCGCGGTCTGGCCCTGAGCCGGATACCGGGCATCCCACTCCGGTGGGAATCGAAAGCTCCGAACGATCTGTTCAAAGAGCCCCAGATCCCACTTAAGGACAGGAACTGGTCCTTCCTCAGCAGCAACCACTTCCTGATGTTCTTCACTCATCGTCTCAGAAAAGAAATCTGGAAAAAGCTCGAAGAAAAAACTTGAAGATTTGCAGAAATCTTGAAGATGTGAAGAACAAACTTTGAAGATTCAAAGAGAGATTGAGAGAGAATAAGAAGGCAACGAAGAGAAGTGAGAATCTCTCACCTCTCTTCGGATATATATACCCATCGCATTTAATGCGATGGGTAACCGTGCCGCTTTCGCCGCTAGGCTAACCAACGAGAGGCTGCCACGTCAAGCGGAAAACCAGGGGTGACGGTTACCACGCGCGCGTGGGCCTCACTCTCCTGACACGAAGTGCAACCGCCGCAGACGGCATGATGACACCCGTGCCAGAGGTCAACTCAAACGTCGCACTCAACGACTTATCCCACCAACTTGTCAGAAGTTCAAATTTCGAAGTTTCCCGCCATAAAAATTACAAGTAACTTCATGCAAAAGTTACATGAGCCGCGCAAGCTACACGTCACCTCCAATAAACCTGCGCGACTAATCAGACAAACAACAATCCCTAAAGACCTGCATGGGTAACTGCGCAATTGAAAACAACATTTCACACATGCGCCACACCAATCAGGATCAAAAGAACATTTCCCCTATTACACTTCTCTTATTTTTATTAAGTCCAGAGCTCCAACCACTTGCGTTGCGCATGGTGCAGCACTGGACTGGGGGGACTTGAAGGGGTATGGTCCCAAAAAGTCGCGCGGAACCATACTCCTTATTTCAGAAAACTTATAAATACTATCCATGCGCAGCTTACACACGTTGTAGTTTATCCCGCGCAAGGCAAGGCCCACAAGAGGCTCACATATCAGCACTTAGCATAAAACAATGGAACAAATGAGCATACTAACCCCGCGCGGATTAGTTTGCTGTCCAACAAGAGCCACTCAGTAGGGAAGCGCACAGCTACCTACAGTGGTACACAAGGTACAAGTAACAGTAAAAGGAGCCAATGAGCGTTCAGCAGGCTCTGTTCAATCGTGCGCCACGATCGCCTGACGAAAAGTACACAAGGACGCCTACATGGCACCAATCAAGGGGTGGGGACAACTGTCCCACGATCTCCATTTGTCTGCTGATGACAGAAGGACAACAAGGCCGACAACAATGACACGTGGCTCCAATCAAGGTGCGCCAGCACCGACGAGCATCTAGAAGCCACTAAGCGGTCGATGCCAGCAAGGCAAAGAGCATATCCGTTGTGTTGTCCGTTTCTGGCCCAAGGCCCATCAGCCCACAACCTCTTACACCTCTCCGGCTATAAATAGAAACCTTCATTCCTCAGGTTAAACATTCTATTCCCTCTACTCTCACTCTTTACACTTAATTACTCTCAAAGCGGTCGCTTATTCTCACGCCGGAGCCTGGTTAAGAGGGAAACCCCCACATTCCCCTCTTAACGAGTAACGGTGTTTTGTTTTGCAGGATTGTTTACCAAGTCGGAGCTCAAATATCCTTAAGAAGATTAACCATCATGAAAGGAACATAGACCAATCTAATTAACTCCCTAATTAGATCACTGTTTCTTCATGTGTTTAAAATACTTAGTGTTGTTTGAAACACATGTCGACTAATTCTTTTTCATGGTGTGAAAGATCAGAAAAATATAATCCTTTTGTTTGGTTGAAAATATAACTTTTTAGATTCTCTACAATATGTTTTTGTGCGTTTATAGATGGTGACTTGCATTGAAAACGGTAAACAAATTTTTTTTTTTAATGGTAAAATTTGGATAACTGACGGACCATTGGAGTATCATCGTGCCACCAGCGGAACCACCCGATCATATCCATCTCCACTAGACATAATGTCTATACACCAATTCAGGAGGAAACCTAATAAATATAGGAAAAACCCCCGTGTGGGAATCGAACCCAGGACCTATTGGTCCCAAAGTCTTATCTCACCCCTAATATGTCACTAGGCTATAAAGCCATGGACAAAAAGAGTAAACAAAATGCTTTAGAAAGAAATGATTTTGGGTCATGAGTTTGGAAAGATTAATTGGGTGTCCTTTTCTTCTCACACTTGATACTTTTATAGTGAAATGTGAATTCTATAATTATCTTATCTGAATCTGATATATAATATACGTGATCGGTTCAATTATATGTTTTTATATGAATTGTGACAAAAAAATAGTGCCAATGGGTAATCTATAGTTGGATTAGATTGTCAAAATTGATTAAAACGGTTAATATCAGTCTTTGAATCTATATTAGTGTGCAACTCGAGCGCTGGAATCAAATAGCATAGGGCTTGCTATGGTTTCCATAAAATCAAATAGAACCTCTACATGAACTTCGTTGCCATCTCCCGTAGCCAAATGATAAGTGGACAATGTTACGTGTTGTTTGTTTTTTAAGAGGTAAAATTTACGTAGTATGCTGATCACATTTGCAAACATATGTAGTAGAATAGGTGGACCAAACATATGTAGTCTACAAAAAGAATGTTTTTTTTTTGTTTTTTAACGTATGTAGACTTCTAAAATAAGCCGGTGGTGGGTGGTGGACAGTGGTGGTGGGTGGTGGACGGTGGTGATGGTGATGGTGATGGACGGTGGTAGGTAGTGGACAATGGTGATGGACGGTGGTGGTGGTGGTGGTGATGGACGGTGGTGGGTGGTGGACAGTGGTGGTGTTGAACCCTTTGCAAATCCTTAGAAGATCTTAGAAGTGGTTGGGCAAAGTCTGTACCAAGGAGAGCTCGCGCAGACGTTTTTTTAATGAAAAGTCTTCGAAAAAACAAATTGTCTGTAGATGACAATGTCTGTGCGGCACAAACAAAAGAATCTGCGCAGATTTTTTTATAAAAACTAACCACACCTTAGTGTCGCTTCACATTAAGATTGATGCTCTTCTATTATGTATTTATTTATTTATTTATTTATTTATTATTATTTGTAGGACATGGGTCACAACTACAATAAAAATTATATAAATAAAATACTAAACATACTCTATTTATATATTTGGGAAATTGTGGTGCCCGTACCGTATAAAAATCCAAACGAAAATGAATATGAAATACAAACATGTTTAAATAAATTGATTCAAACCATAATCTTTGACAATAGCTTGAATAGCGCCTTCTTGTATGATCCGTTGAGTAGTCTTCAACGAACTCTTGAATCGCTTCTTCTTGTATAATTTGTTGTGTAGGCTTCAACGAGGTCTTCAACCACGTCTTCTGGTACAATAATTTCCTACAAAAAGAACAAACAAGTGTTGACGGTTGTGGCTGAGGCAGGTGTTCAACACATTTCCCTTAAAACAGATTTCGCGCCTCACTTAGACAATGCGTTTATCTCCCAGGATACAACAGCTAAAGCAATCTATAATGCCTGAGAAGGCCGCACGCCCGAGGTTACACTGGGTAAAATTGTAGTATTTAAACTTGTGGAATGGATAAGGAGGCGATGGTAGTGGAAACGAGTAGAAAATACTCCTGTCTATAGTTAGTCTTCAAGTATCCTTTTTTTTCAAGTATTCTTCATGTATATCATGTATTTTTCTTCTAGTAACAAATAAGACACATAACCTACTAATTATACAAGACTTGAGGAGACGTAAGAGTCTCAATTAATTATAGATTTAACACTCTAATAAAAAACTAATCAAATGTCATCAATAAAACTCTATTCAAAAGTTTTACCATATGAAGAGTTTAATATTATTAATTCCAATAAATTAATTTCCATTCACCACATTCTAATTTTTAAAGATTATTATTATTAATTTTTTTTTTGTTAAAAGTTCGCTTAAGACATGTTTGAGCCATTCGTGTGCCATCTAATTCTTTATATATTGACATATGGTTTTTATATATTTTAATTTTAATGAAATATTCCATTTCCTGGTCATTTATAATTAAAAAACTACTTTTTTTGGAGTCATGTTTTGTGGGCTTGATATATATCCTATATATTGCTAAACCTTTTAAATTTATAATAAAATCTTAAGCTATAATAAAAATAATGGAGACAATATATACACATAGAGTAAATATGTAGGGTTCCATACTTCCATTGGCAATGAATGTCAGCGATAAATGGTTAAGTTGGAGGGAGACAAAGGAGTGAGTATGGATCTCTCGTGCAAAACCAAACTCTTTTGTCTTTCAAATGCTTCTTGTGTAATTAACATCATTTTAAGTTAAGTTTAACTCTTAAAATTATTTAATAAGCCAAAAACTTTCCCTTTTAATTTTTTACGATTAGTTTCTTGAAATATTTATTACATCTATATATAATTTCAGCATAAATTTTGGATTTATCATCGTATATACTCCTTGAAAGCCGAAATCACGTTAATCACTACAGATTATAAATCCTCATAGTTAACCTTCAAGTACACGTCGACACATTTCACTCATCGTCTCTTGCATCGGATCTCGTCATTTAAACCAACTTCTCGTTAGGAAAATAAATAAGATAACGAATTGTGTTATGGTCAAAGTTAAGCTTATTATGGTCAAAATCAGTAACATAGTGATTTTTTTTGGCTTTTGGATGGTTCTCAAATTTATAATACTGTTACTTTTAGATACTTGTGATCAAATTATAATTTATGTTATGATCAAATGCGTTTTAACAATACGGTATAATATTTCTTCTCAATTTAAACTCCTAACTTGTTGGTTATGAAGTATACCACTTAGCTAGATATTAATTGGCACCTTTAGTTAGTTTTCAACATGGGAAATATGTAATCATTCCAAATATTTGGCGTTTAAGGTTGACATCCCTATCTACCAACAAAATTATTAATAATATGATTTAGGTTTCACTTTAAACCTTCTAGTAAGAGATTGTGCATCAGTGATTTTGTTTTGTTTTTTTTTTTTTTTTTTTTTTGAAAAGAAAACCAAGCCGAAGACTGAGTCCGGTCAACCAGCGACTTACATAAGATCAAATTTACACTAACTCTCCCAACTTAAAGACCTATATTTGGAACGATTCCTATACCATAAGAACCCAAAGGACTTGATATTTTGAATGATCTCCACCGTGTTAACACTAACTCCACTAAATCGCTTATTATTTCTAGCATCAGTGATTTTGCTAAAAACAAATTGCGCATCACTCTATATAGAATATTATTAATTGATTAAATGATGTGTTAAAAAAAAAGCAAATTACAAACACATGCTCATTATTTCACCCTTTCACTTTATCTTGGCACTTTTGTTTTTTAAAATCATCCAACAAAAAAAGTGTTGTCAGAATTTGAAAAGGAAACACCTTTATGAAAATGAGAAAAAAGAAAAGTTAGTTTGTCGATTTTAGTTACTATAGTAAAGTTAATTAGGGGTGTCACCTTGCCATGAAATGAGATTCTTGCAGGAATAAACACATGAATAACGATGTAAATAAACCATAATCAAAATAACTCAAAGGACCATAAAGATGTCTGGTACTACACCAATATCCAACCAAGAGCAGGGAGTTGGTCCTTTAGCTTATCAACTTAGGCTAAAGCCTAGAGTCCTCAAAAACAAGCGTCTTCAATTTTTTTTCTTTTCACAAATTAGACTTTTTTTTGCCCCATTTTAAACAACGTTTTTAGGCCCAAGATTTAGGATTACTCCAGGAGTCCACACCGTCCGTGCACGCTTCATTCCAAAATCCAAAAGCAGCGTCACAATACACCAACCCTCGTTACTTGTAGCATCTTTTGAGTAACCAATGTGAAAGTGATTGTGGATTGAGAGAAATTAAGGCTAATATTAGAAAAAATTATCGCTATTGTTATTCATTGTCTCAAATCTCAATTGCTGATTTTCTTTATACAAATTCAATAGACCCAGACTTTGTAGTTCACTTAGGGCCTTCAAAAACGTTGAACTGGCCCTGCAAGAACATGAACAAGGTCATGGTTATCAAAATCATTCATGGTCATGGTAGAGTGTATGATTATATAATTTCCAATCTACAAAAACTAGCCACATGAATGTTAGATCGTTTTGGGCATATGCCCAATCTTGAAACCTTTCAAGATATTTTTGTATACGTAGCTCTTGTTATAGATGGCAACACATCCAAAAGAAGACTATAAAAGATGTTCAAAATTAAATTTTTTATTTTGAAACCTCAAAATATAATTATATAAATTGGTAAAGAAAGTAGTAGTATTTATGACAGCGAAAAATAATGGTGGTGTGAATGGGCATGGGACAACATGTCTATTAAAGCAAAGTGTGATTACTTAAAAACTTGAGTTGAGTGGAAAATTAATCGATCGATATTAGTGGAAACACCTTCATTTGGTTCCTAAAAGTATTCTTAATTTGTACTGATTGGTTTACGTTTGATCCTAGAAAGTGATTTATAGATAAGCGTTAAAAGGATTTCTTTAAGGATATTCAGTATGGTATGGGTGAGGGTAGTCCTTGGAGGATGACCCTCCTTTTTAGCGTCACATCATAGTCTTTGGAGGATGTTCCTCTAAGGATGAAACCAAGGAAATGGAGGATGTGCCCACCCCACCCACTTAAATTATTTATTTTTTTTAAACTCATCTACTTTTTTAACATTTAAAAAGATATAAAATAAAATTATTAATATTAAAAACCAAATATTACATAATAAAAACCAAACATTACATAAGTTAAAAAAAAAACATAACCTAAAAAAATAAAAATCCTAAGAAGTACCCCACTTTTTCATGATCTTTTCTTTTATTTTTTTAAACCACTCGCTCTTCTTCGAGATAATTGTCTATATTGGTTGTCATTATTGATGGAGTGTGTGAAACCCGAGTGTTAATGTGCATATTTTGTGTGATTTATTGCCGTTTACGTGATTATATGTTTGGAATATGTGCATTACGAAAGTTTGTGGTTTTGCAGGTCAATCACATAATTCGATGAATTTAAAGTGCTTAAAGATGAAACGGGACAAGCGCAGACCATATTAGAAGAGAGGAAGTGAAAGAAACATCAAATCATCATCAGAATCAATTGGACTTGAAATTGACGGCAGTAGAGGGGAGAAAAGGGTTTTTCAACCGGGGACCGAAGCTATTGAAAATCATCAACCTATCATGAGCGGCTAAATCCCTCGTGGACACTTCGGGTGAATGATTCTTGTAAGACATTTTTAATTCTAGTTTCTGTTTTGTATTGAGATTTGGATTTGTAGACGGGTGACAGCCGACTATTTGTGTGATTATATAATTTGTGTGACAGACAAATCCTGAGTGACAGTCAGAGTTATAATTATGCTTTGAATCCAATTATGCTTTTGTTGATTGAATGATTCCTATGTATGCTTGTTTTAATATTTATCCGATCAATTAATATTAAGATTTTGAACTGCATAGGTAATTGGTAGATGTGACAGATTTACTATTCAATCAATAGCATCCAATAAAATCAGAACTAAGTTATTAGTAATTACAGAATCTGAATCCCGGAGTGATCACCTTTTCTCACCATTGTTTATTACAACTCAATCTTTTTCTTAATTGCAACTTGTTTCATGTGTTTTTAAGTCCATGTCAGTTTTATAATCATCAGTTAGTTTAGTAAAATTTACAAACAAAACGTATAACACTAACCACATGCTCCTCGTGGATTCGACACCCAACTTACCCTGTCTATAGGTAAAGTTAGGTTATTTTTATTTTTTGAGTGGCCCACGACAGCCTCATCAAAATGGCGCCGTTGCCGGGGAGCTAGCGCGCTTAGTGCTAAGTTTACTTTTGTTTGTTTGTTTTAGTTTTACATAAAAAAATAAATTAAAAAAAAATCCAAAAATATTTGTTTGTTTTTTTTTCTTTCTAGTTAGTTTTTATTTTATTTTTTTGTTTGTTCAGTACTATTGTTAGTTTGTTATTTGTGCAGAAATAATGACATCGAAATATGATTATGACCCATGCTCATGTTGCGGGAGCTATTATCACTGGGCTCAAGATTGTCCACATTCTGAACAAGGGTACTACCAACCGGATTATGGCTCCAGAGGATATCAAAACTACAATCAATCCGATAAAGTCAGGGACAGGCACAATTGTAACCCAAAGTCAGATTTCTTAGAAGAGTATGGTTACGGGGGCAGTGATTATTTTCAAGAACGTGATCAAGTAGGTTTCGCTAAAAACTCCCCAAACGATGTAGATAGGATATTAGAAGTAATCAACACCATCGTCAAGCGTTTAAAGGAAATCTACCAGTCTTTCGATGAGCAACAGAAGATCAATGAATCACTTGCCCAACAAATTGGACAGCTATCTGACCAGTTTAATGAATTTTTAGAAAGAAAATCTGAGAGGTTGGAGACATTAGAAGAAATGCCAGTTGATGAAGTAACTCCGGTAATAGCAATGGTTGATGATGTTGCTTCAGGGTTCAAAGAGAATATTTCCATTGCTACAGTTAGTATGGTTGAGGATGTTAGATTAGAGAAAGATAGAGAGTTAGGAGAACCGCTTATCCCAATCCAACTTGGGGATTTCAAGACGGATAACGCTTTATTGGATTTTGGAGCTAGAGTGAGTTTTCTCCCAGGGTATGTTTATGACATGTATGAATTGGGTCCATTGCAACAGGTTAATGCTTCTATGATGGTGTTAGATGAATACTCACGAAAGAGACCCCGAGGGATTTTGAAGGGATTGACTGTCAAGGTGGGTGATTTTTATTACCCAGAAGATTTTCTTGTGTTGGATGTTGAGCCGTATATAGAGAAGGAACAACCGAGAGTGATACTTGGTAGACCGTTCTTGGCCACTGCAGCTGCTTAAATCAGTTGCAGGATTGGTACAGTTGATATGACCTACGGGAGCCGTAAGCTTTCTGTTGATTTTCGTTCACATGCTTTTGATTATTCTCTTACAAATACTTGTCCATGGTCTTTTGTTACTAACAAGAACCATTCTCCAATGTGTGACGATGTCCCAAAAGAGAGTGTTGCTATGATTGACAGGTCGAATGATGAAAAGGTCGTGAAGGATAAAGTGGTCAAATCACCGTGGTGGCTCAAGATGAGAAACAAAAAGCGTTCAGTCAAGTTAGAAAAGGAGTCACCAAAGGATGCGACCAAATCCAAGAAGAGACCACTTGAGGTGAATAAGGGTGAATTCTCACAGTTGATAGATTTCGATAACCCGGATCATTTGGATGCCATATGGAATGAAGGATGGCAGTGGGATACTAACCATTCACCAACACAAATGTTCCTTGCACGAGAGATGCCATTTAAACCACCTTGAGCATATCAGGTATGGTCTGGCTGAAGACCTATAAACTTAGCGCTCTCGAGAGGCAGCCCGAGGATGTAGAGTAGTGTATATTTGTTTTGTTTTGCGTGAGTATTTTTGCAGGTTACCAGGTTATTAATCTCTACGGATGCAATGGTCCAAGTGTGGGGATGTTTGGTGAAGTCCTCGTACGTTCTAGTTGCAATTGTGGACAATGCATGGATTAGAGTTCAGTCAGAACCGTCCATACTCAATCTCCATTTGGACGGGGATGATTTGCACACTAATTGTAGAGATTGACCCGAGTACTTGTTGGACACGGCCGCGAATGAAATGCT
Source organism: Helianthus annuus (assembly GCF_002127325.2). Classification (NCBI taxonomy): domain Eukaryota; kingdom Viridiplantae; phylum Streptophyta; class Magnoliopsida; order Asterales; family Asteraceae; genus Helianthus; species Helianthus annuus. The sequence continues at coordinate 171,391,328 of NC_035441.2, read as the reverse complement.
ATACGGTCATGGTGGAACATGACGCATGAGGCTTCTATGCTTTAAACCAGGGGAGTCTGTTCCACTTTTATTATTGCATTTCTATTCGTGTTTTTGGTGGTGTTAAACTCTATGTGTTAGGGAATATGTTTTAGTTATTTGTGTTAGGGATTGGCCGCTTATGGGATGGTTTGTTGCTATTCCCGGGTTTGTTTTAAAAGCACTATACATTGGGGACAATGTCGCCTAAGTGTGGGGATATGGAAACCCGGGAAAGGAAAGGCTTGGGACAGAGTTTGAAAGAGGTTGAAAGTGATTGAAAACGATGAAAACTGAAAAAAAAATTGAAAATTTTAAAGAATTTTACCGCCTTAAGTGAACTAAATGGATATGAAAACCGAATGTTTCAATCACTAATGGGTTCCTTGCTGATATTAAACTAACTTAGATCCCTAGTCACGGTTGTCCCTTTAAGTTTCATGAGAGTATTTCTGACAAGTTTAGAAAATAGTTGAGAAGAGATGCCTAACTAGGGGTAACATGCTTTAGGAATTACACATGCTACGTGTCGGCAACCTAATTTCCTTTTGTTCGGTGAGATATTTGAGCCTACTAGTTGTTAGTTGAATTGCAATAATTGTTCATTTGTTGAGTGTAGGCCATATGTTGCTTTGTGTTAGAACTTGTGTGGTTTGATACGTGTCGAGACTGTGGTTTAGCGTATGCACATAAATGATAAAGGCATTAGGATCCCTTCCATTGTGTTATTTGTTGATTGTTTATCCACCCACCTTAGTTAACCATGTTGAGCCTTATACCCTTCGTTTGTTACACCTCGTTTGACCCGTTTGACTACCAACCATGAATGACAATTATGTGTTAGATATTTGTTGAAAAAAAAATAGAAAAAAAAAGAAGAGAAAAGAAAGAAAAAAAATCATTGTTAGATTCGTGTTAAATAAATGGGTCGAAAATCACCCAAGTGTTAGTGTTATTGTGAATAAGTTGTCATGGTTTGGTATATTCATTTGTGTTCGCCATATAAACATAAAAACCCAAAAATATATTCCTACCTTTACCTTTAACCCAAAACCCGAGAAGTCCTTTTGATATGTGTTACGTTATTTGATACAGTGGAGGTGTGATTGCTATACAAGCTTATAAATGTAAGGTAACATATTTGGTTTTGAGCGAAATATATACTAGCACCTTACACGCTAGTCTTGATAAACCGAGAAGAGTGATTATTGTGAGTGGCATGTGTGTACTAATATAAGCATGTTAGTTTTAGTTAGGCAAGTCTTGAATTGTTTTAAATGCGTATCACTTATTTGTCAGATTGTCAATCTCGATTGTGTCAGTCTATGGGACGGGTATGACTTGGGATCTTAAATTGTTAATTCGGTAAGGGATTCAATGGTGATTTGTTAATAAAGTGAGTAATGTTTGTGATGGTTGCTTGAGGACAATCAATGATAAGTGTGGGGATGTGATGGAGTGTGTGAAACCCGAGTGTTAATGTGCATATTTTGTGTGATTTATTGCCGTTTACGTGATTATATGTTTGGAATATGTGCATTACGAAAGTTTGTGGTTTTGCAGGTCAATCACATAATTCGATGAATTTAAAGTGCTTAAAGATGAAACGGGACAAGCGCGGACCATATTAGAAGAGAGGAAGTGAAAGAAACACCAAATCATCATCAGAATCAATTGGACTTGAAATTGACGGCAGTAGAGGGGAGAAAAGGGTTTTTCAACCGGGGACCGAAGCTATTGAAAATCATCAACCTATCATGAGCGGCTAAATCCCTCGTGGACACTTCGGGTGAATGATTCTTGTAAGACATTTTTAATTCTAGTTTCTGTTTTGTATTGAGATTTGGATTTGTAGACGGGTGACAGCCGACTATTTGTGTGATTATATAATTTGTGTGACAGACAAATCCTGAGTGACAGTCAGAGTTATAATTATGCTTTGAATCCAATTATGCTTTTGTTGATTGAATGATTCCTATGTATGCTTGTTTTAATATTTATCCGATCAATTAATATTAAGATTTTGAACTGCATAGGTAATTGGTAGATGTGACAGATTTACTATTCAATCAATAGCATCCAATAAAATCAGAACTAAGTTATTAGTAATTACAGAATCTGAATCCCGGAGTGATCACCTTTTCTCACCATTGTTTATTACAACTCAATCTTTTTCTTAATTGCAACTTGTTTCATGTGTTTTTAAGTCCATGTCAGTTTTATAATCATCAGTTAGTTTAGTAAAATTTACAAACAAAACGTATAACACTAACCACATGCTCCTCGTGGATTCGACACCCAACTTACCCTGTCTATAGGTAAAGTTAGGTTATTTTTATTTTTTGAGTGGCCCACGACAACCTCATCAATTATCTCCCAATCTTTATGATCGATCTTTTCATTCTTCATCCAAACCCGTTCTTCCACCTCACATTCCTTCGCTTTTGCCTTTTGGGCCGTGATCTTGGTGTACGTTTTGAACTGGGCCATATACTCATCCATTTTGGAACCACCCCCCGTTGCGACTTGTTTTTTGCAGCCGCCTCCTTTTTGGATTTATCCCTGCCCGGGGGACGTTCCTCCTCTCGAACCGAGTACTCTTTTTCGTCAAATCCGGGCTCGTCATTTATATTAATTTGGCATCGTGCGTCCGAGCCCCCATACTATAACTACCGGTCTCCGAGATTTTTTTGTCGTTTGGCCATTGCAACCTCATTTGGAACCGACGCCCACTTGCTATTGGTTCGTAAAACATCCCAAGTCCGTACGTGTGGGAAAACGGACCCATGCGTAGTTTCGTATTTATCCATCGCCGCTTTGAAAACATCTTCGTCACTCATCCCACTACGATGATTACTTGTATATAAATTATTATATATCGACGTAAACCGGTTCACGACCAGGTGCATCTTTCGTCACTTTGAAGAGATCGAATCAACATCGCGATAATGGCCTTGTTCCATGATCGCAAGGAACTTTGCTAATGCCGCTTTGCAAAACCCATCGTTTGATGGTACCTATATTTTTAGAATGTAACAAAAGTATATATTAAAATATTTTAAAATTTATATATTTTTAGTGTAAAATTTATATACTTCTACATACCGACAATGGGGCTTTTGGATGTGCTAACCCACGCCATCGCTAAGGCCTCCTCCTCGATCCTTGTCCAAGGTTTTGCCTTGGCTTTCGAAGGTTGATCTTTGTCACCCGCCACTTGCTTTCCTTTTTTACGTTTCGATGATTGTGGTTGCGTCTCTGGAAAAATTTCAATGTCATTTTTAACGGGTTGTGGTTGTTGAGACGATTCTACCGGTGTTGGCGAAGGTTGTGGTTGAGATTGAAGTTGCGAGTTGAACGGGTTTCGCATCATCATTTGTTGTAACGATTGCATGTATTGCATTGATTGGAGTTGGTTCATTTGCGAGAAAGCGTTGAGAGAAAATTGCGAGGATGACCAACTCGATTCCATTGAAGGATAGTAGTCAGGCAACCAGTGGCGGATCTAGGATTCGTTCGTAGCGGTAACGTTTTATAAATTAGCGGTAACGAAATCGAAAAAACATCAAATTTTTCCAAAATTTACACTAATTTTACACTACCGCCAGAGCGCCAAGCGGTAGCGGGCGTTACCCCTTGTATGTACATAGGTCCGCCCTACGAGCAACGTAAAAACGTTTTGGTTCGGGTTTGGGTTTGGGTTCGGGATGGGGTTGTTCGGGTTGTATGGATCCATGGCAAAAGTAGAAGAATGTTATAAAAAGTAGAAGAGTTTCATAAAAAGTAGAAGAAAAGTTGAGAGAGAGAATTGATTGAATTGGGTAAAAAATGGGGTGTTTTGGGTGTATTTTTAGGTAAAGTTATTAATTTTTTTGATTTTTTAAAATTCTGCGCGTTGGTTTTGATTTTTTAAAAAGAAATTGATTTTTTTTACAACGGCTAGCCTCCTCCAACGTTCACATTTTTTGTCCTTTAGCGAGCGTCCTCAACGTCTGGGGTTGTACGTTCTCGACGACGACGGCAGGATGGAAATGGTGTTGAGGCCTGGCGACGGGCCAAGATGGGCCTTGCCAAGCCCCACACCGAGTGGCCTAAGGTGGTTTCCGGTATATATTCACCATGCATTAGTGAGATTATGTTGGTTTTTGACAATCTGATTTTAAAAATTTATTTTTGATATTGTAAACTATACCGAATACCACCACTATACTCGTGTTATAATGTATCGAATTAATACCGATCGAAACCGAATTTCCACCACATCACACGGGGAGTTCCACTATAATTATATTATATTATATTATATTATATTAATATTGTTAACGAAGTACGATGAATAGTAACTTTATTTTTTAATAATATATAGTTTTTTTGTTGTTCTTTTATTTAATATATTATAATAGTTTATTATTATATTTACTTTTAGTAATATATTTTTAATTTTTTTCTTTTTTAAAACCATATATTTCTTACACCATTTTTATAATAATTCTTTTTTTTTCCTTTTTAGAACATCTATTAATTTGATACTTCTTTGATAATTTACGTTTAACTTTTTTTCTAAAAATTTAAGTACGTAGTTGTGCTTGATTCTTCCCCGACATTCTGTTATAAGTTTTGTTAAAAATGAAGTTGTGCTCTAAATAAAGTATTTATTCGGTATCTGTTGACGAAGGACGATGAATAGTAACTTTATTTTTATAACAATATATAGTTTTATGTTTTTATTTTATTTAATATATTATAATAGTTTATTATTATATTTCTTTTAATAATATATTTTCTATTTTTTCCCCTTTTTTAAACCATATATTTCCAATACCATTTTTTTAATAATTCTTTTTATTTTCTTTTTTTAGAACATATATTAATTTATCGATAAATTTGATACTTCTTTAATAATTTACGTTTATAACTTTTTTTCTAAAAACTTAAGTATGTAGTTGTGCTTAATTATTTCCTCGACATTCTGTTATAAGTTTTGTTAAAAAACGAAGTTGTACTCTAAATAAAGTATTTATTTGGTATTATAAAACGATACGATGATAGACTAAACCGTTCTAGTGGTTTGGCTTTCTAAACAACATGCTTTATTTTCAAATCACGTTTGTTTTACATTATCGTTTGCTCGGTTTCGCCGCAACGCGCGACCTAAAAAAAACTAGTAATTATTAATTTGCATTGACTATGAATAATAACTTTACTACAATGAAATATATATTTTCTTAAATTTTAGTTTCTATATTCTTTAATTAACACACATTTTTAACTCATTTAGTTTTCATTTAGTTTGATTGCTCTCTTGTTATTGCGTTTGTTAACTTTTTTATAAAGAGTTGAATATTCATGTGTATTTAAATTTTTTTACCTCCACATTCTAGTATAAATTTGTTGAAAACGAAGTTATATTCAAAATAGAGTATTTTTTAAAAGATACTGGTACCGGTATAGGTATCATCGGATGCAGTACGTAAATTCATTTTTATGGTTTTCGATTGATGTAGGACACGTGTAGTTTCTTTTCAAAATTTCTATCGTAAATATACAGAGCACCGTTGTACCGGTATTGTACCACCGTGTTGTAACTGAGCCGTACCGGTATCAATCGAAATAGTATTCCCACAACATCACACAATAAAAAGCTATAGACAAACAATGACTTTTTGTAGCGATGATGGTTCATTTTCTGGTGGATTTTTCGATGGTTTTAAAATACAATTAGCAATTATGTATAATTTAGGTATTGATCAGAAAAAAAGAAAAAAAATATATTCAAGGCTACATGGTATGGGATTAAACCACTATGGGCTTTAGCATGTCACATCAGCGTAACGTAGGCGACAAGTCAGCAGGAGATTTTAATGAAACTGCCATGCAGAGAGATAAAGCCCCATAAAGCTCCTCTCATCATTACTCAATCATTAATTTTATTTTAGTTTCAAGATTTTAAACGTCATTATGTTAGTCGCTTGTTGGTACTTATGGACGGCGAGAAACAAACTTATTTTTAAGGAGGTTCCAGTGAGTGTGGAGAAGATTCTTGGAGATGTAAAGTCCTTAAGTTATTTATAGATTAGGTATCGTCCTAATGGTGTTAATATAGACCGGAGAAAATGGATGTCTTTTGATGTTCGATTTGTTTTTTATGCCTGTTCCTAGCGGCTTGCTAGGGGGCGTGTTTTAATGAAATATGATTGGCTTAAAAAAGGTGGAAGGTGATTTGAGGAGAAAGGAGATGGAAAAGCTTTTGTTTTTACTCACTTTTAGTCCATGCACTTTATACCTAGGTTATTTTATATTGTTTTCTTGTATTTATAACTTGTTTTTAGATATCCAAAGTGTATTTTAAGTCTCGGTTTTGCGTATAAACACGTATTTAAAGATTTATTGCGTGTATAACACAAATATGAAAGGTAATACGTATATATATATATATATATATATATATATATATATATATATATATATATATATATATATATAAATGAATGTCCATTATGATTAACGCCTCGAATTGTGAGATTAAAATTGAAATACGAATGTAAGGTTTCTAAAAATAGTATGCGAATACGAACTTTCTAAAAGTAAGAATACGAAAATACGAGGCGTTAGATTATTTTTGTGTAATATCAAGAATTATCACACTTTGTGTCTCTGTACTCACTTGCACTATATTATACATTCTCCTTAAGACAACTCTTATTTACTTTCACGTCAAAGTTTTATCTTTAACAACTATTAACATTCTTAGGTCACACAGGGTGATCCGTTATGGTTGCTAAAAAGGTGGAATCAAGTAGTGAATGCCACTTTTTTTATTTTTTTCCCAAGGACTCATTTTATTTATATATGCATATATCATGACTTATTGTATTTATACATGCATATATCAGCAAACATAAGACAAGAACATTTTGGTGCTCCAATGGTTCATGCCCTCTTTTAACTTATTTCTTCAACTCAAAGTTCTAGCCCTTCCCCAAAGGATTTTCAACTTTTTTTTTATTAATTATTACTAAACGAATTAAAATGAATAGTGATTTTAATATTATAATAATATATAGTTTTTTTAATACTTTTATTATTTTAATATTATAATAATAGTTATTTTCTTTATTTTTTTTACTTTAATCCTTTTTTTAATATCAGTGGTTGGGATAAGTTTGGTGTCAACCGGTATCGAACCAGTAAGTACTGGTATCGAAAATACCGTTACGGTCCTGTTAGGTATCAGTACATGAAGGTAAAAACCCGCACTAATACAGAAAACGCCAAAAGTTGGTGCCGAATTGATATTGGAAATCTTTTGGTTCGGGAATTCAGTGCTGCTACCCGGTACCATTTGCTTATCCCTGATCATGGTTACCATACGAACGGTATCATACCACTTTTTTTGTTGATTTTCTTCGACTTTAATTTTTTCTATTTTTAGTTTCAGGGTTAGGGATGAGCAGGGTTAGGGATGAGCTCGGTGCCAACCGATATAGAATCGGTACTGATACCGAAAATACCGGTTACGGTACCGGTATATGAAGGTAAAAAGGTAGTGAACCGGTACCAGGAACGCCAAAAGTCAGTACCGAATTGGTACTTAATATCTTTCGTTTCGGCTAATTTGGTACCGGTACCCAGAACAATTTGCTCATCTTTGACCACTGGTTTCATACGAACAACATCGTTACCATACAACTTTTTAGGTTGATTTTCTTTCGGTTATCTTTTAGTGTTTTTTTCTACATTTTCTTTTTATTCTTGTCAGCAGTTTCGTTCGCAACACGCTCATAGTGATTTCAAAACACATGTAAATACAGACTAAATAATAAAAAAAATTCGCCGTAACGCAACGAATTTCTTTTAACTCTTGCTTTTTACCATATTATTTAATCAATGACATACTTGCAAAGAAATTGAGTCACATGATAAATACACTTTTACCCAAGCAAATACATATCATGAAAAAGATTTTGTGATCCTGCTTATTTAATCAACATATAAATCATAAAATGAATACATGTAAAACAATAAGATATAAGAATAACACGAAGCAAGATTATAATTTATTCGCAGGTTTTTTATTATTACAATTATTTTGAGTATATTTTGTTTTTTATAACTTTTAAAATACAATGATTTATAAAGTTTTGAATATGAAGTTGTGACATGCTTATTTTTATCTACTTTTGATATAGTTCAAAGCCAAGTTGTGATTAATAATGTACAAGTGATAAAATCAAACGTACTTGTCCTCAAAATTGTCTTGCGATTTTTTTTTTATAAACTGACGTAGTATACTCTTTTTTTATTCAAATAATATAAACATATAATATTTGAATAACAAACTGATAAAAGTTTTGATAAAAGTTTTATAAACGTTCGGATAACTGTTTTGTTCGATATCGAACAAGTCAAATATAACTATTTTCCCTTCTTTTATGTAATGAAACAAACCGGTATTGTATCTATAACTTTTTGTTGAAATCGAACTTGTATTTGCAGTAAACTTTATTTTGTCGTAAGTTATATTGGGTGCGTACCATGATAGATGCGAACTACTCGTCCAAACAATATTTACCGGTACCAAAATTTGTTTTTATGGTTTTTGATCGATGTAAAACACGTGCTGAATACTATTTCACCTCCGGATATCGTATACGTACTGTAACAAACCAATCCGATACTAACATAAGACCCGCAGCGTAGCCCGGGGCATCCCTTAGTCAGTGGCGGATCCAGGAATTTTTTTCAAGGGGTTCACTTTTCTAAGTGTCCGAACATAAAAAAAATACGGAACGGTTCGACGATTCGGGTCGGGTAAAGTTCATAACATAATAAAAATACGATACAAGAAAATATGTCCGTCTAATTTCATCTTTTTGACTAGGGTGATAAGATGAAATTGGCTTCCTCTCGGAAGGATCCCATGGAAGATTATCCATATCTATTTTCAATGGTTTACCATTTGAAGATGATGATTCAATATTTGATGGTTGTCTTTGGAAAAAACTTGGAATTCCCCTTTGCATACTACCTAAATATCAAACACAAGTTTCAAAAGATTACAAATTTACCTAAATATCAAAAACAAGTTTCAAATTTCAAAAGATTACAAATATTATAGCATTAGAAAGCTAATTTACCCAAAAAAAAAAAAGATATAGATTGTGGGTCATGAGAAATCAATCTCGTTGTCCTTTAAAAGATATAGATTGTGAAATAACATAGTGTTAAAATTATATGAAACCTTCAATTCTTTATTGAATTATAAGGATGACGTTGATATAGAAAATCATATGTAAGTTAAACCAAGAGTGTGCCATGTTTAATTACAATCACAAATTCACAAAATCACAATCACATTCACATAATCATATCATTATTCTATAACAGTGGCTATTAACAATTTACAATTCCACTATAATGTAAAATTTACAAAATATAGGGTTTAGTTACCACTTACCAAGTATCAAAATCGGCCAAAAAAACTGAGAGAGGCGGAGAAGACGGTGGCTCTGTTGTCCGGCGAGGGTTGTGGCGGGGCTGGAAGAAGAGTGGAGACAAGGGCACCTTGTCTCAAGGCTGAAGATTGAAGACGGTGGCTTGTGGTGCTGGAGCGTGTTTTGACGTTTTGTTTTGGTAAAGAAAGGAGCGACTGAAGAGATAACTAAACTTAACCCTAGATCTAATTTGTTTTTAAATTAAAAAAAAAAGAAAAAAACGCAAAAAAAAAGGGGGAAACGGGTTTAAATGGTTTCGAACCTGAGACCTGTTACTAAGAAACGCGCACATTTACCACTACACCAGTCTACAGATTTGTTTATAAGGTTCCCCTACAAAATATTAAGGGGTTCCTTCTGAATTTTGTATATAGATTAACACTATAAATATAAACCAAACGGGTTCCCGGTAACCCTCGAAAAAGTGTAGATCCGCCCCTGCCGGCCTTAGTTCAATATATTATCTTATACATAACCTTAATAAACAAATAACATTCTAAATATTTTCTTATACTTTATGTTTTACTATTATAGTTTTAGTTATTTATAGTAATATAATATAATATAATTAGCTATAAAAATGCACACTAAACAGCAGCTTTTCAAGTGAGAACCCATGTCATGAGGAACGAATGTTGGGTGAATAATAAATCATAACTAGAAACTAACGACCCTCCATAACAAACTTAATTAATCAATCACAGGTTAATCTCTCAGATCAAATTACAACCTCTGGCGTCTTCACTCGGAACAATAACACATAATCATATTACATTCTTAGAATCACGATCCATTTGAGTTGAGAGTGACAAATCGATCGCAAAATGGCGGATGGAGACGGTCCCGTGATGGATTTATTCCGATCCCAGCCAATGCAATTAGCTCGGATCATTATTCCCATGGAATCCGCTCATCGAGCCATTTCGTATCTCGGTGAACTAGGCTTGTTTCAATTTAAAGATGTATGATATTTATTATACGCTTCATTATTATATATAAGATATTATTCTAACGATTATACATGCATTGTACATGTCGATCTATAAGCAATGTGAATTTGTTTTTGTTTTTGTTTTTGTTTTAGATTTTCGTTTTTCAAATCATGTACAAGTTTTAACTGATTGATGCTTGTAAGATAAGTTAATGACTAATCTATATATGCTTTAGTATTGAGTGTCTATAGGTCAGTAATTTTTATGTGATTAATATGTTTTTGTTCTTGATACTATTTGTTCTTATAGTTTTTTTTTTTCTTTCGTTTATCTACATAGCTCAACAAGGCAAAAAGTCCATTTCAGAGAACATATGCCACTCAGGTGTGTTCATCGTTGCGACATTCCAATTTTAAACTGCTATAACGATATATTGAGTTAGGATTTTAATGTGTTACGTTTAATAGATTAAAAGGTGTGGTGAGATGCAACGCAAGATACGTTTTTTCCGGGATCAAATGTATAAGGCTGGTGTTTCCGCATCGAAGATATCGTATGGTTCAGTCATTACTCTAGATGAGCTAGAGGTGAATAAAGAGATTAACATGCATTTAAGTATCATCATCAATGTGTAATGTTGTTACTTGATTTTTATCTTTTTGGTCAATTGTTAGATCAAGCTTGGAGAACTTGAATCCGAGCTAATAGAGATGAATGCAAACTCTGAAAAGCTAGAACATGCTTATAATGAACTTCTGGAATATAGGCTCGTATTGAAGAAGGTAATGAGCTGGTGCGATACTAATCGTTTATATTTTCCGAGTTCATAAATGGTGTTTTTTTAATCTTTTTCAGATGGGTGAGGTTTTTAATTCGGCTCAAAAGAATGCTACGGCTCAGCATAAAGAACAAGAACATCGGCGTGTTGAAGGATCAATTGATAGTCCTCTGCTACTAGAACAAGTAACTCGTTTGTTATTAAATGTTACATGTTATTGTGTTGAGTTTTTTATTGCACCTTGTAATAAAATATATATGGTTTAATTCTCATTTTCTTATGTTATTAAAGGAAATGACAACCGACTCGTCAAAGCAAGTTAAGCTGGGGTATGTCAGTGGTCTCGTCCCACGAGATAAATCAACGGCCTTTGAAAGAATTTTGTTTCGTGCAACGAGGGGTAATGTGTTCTTAAAGCAAGATTCAATTGAAGAGCCTGTAATTGATCATGTGTCCGGACAAAAGGTTATCTACGTATTCATTTACCACACTCGTGAAATTTGATTAGATGAATGTTTTATCTTGAATAATCTATACTTTGTTTCTTTTCGTTACTGGAAATTAGTATGTGCTGATTTACAGGTGGAGAAAAATGTTTTCATAGTGTTCCATTCTGGAGAAAGGGCGAAAAGTAAGGTCTTAAAAATATGTGACGCATTCGGAGCAAACCGTTATCCTTTTACTGATGATATAGGAAAACAACATCAGATGATCATAGAGGTATTGCTAAATGTTGTTACTTTGGACATACTATGTACTTTGTGTTCTAATTAATTGTGTTACAATTTATATGGTTTCTAATGTACTTAATTATTGGGGGAAACAAACAAGTAATCTAATTTACTTTTTCAAATAATGCAAATTATTTTGATAAATGATCATAACCGTTGCTTACATTTTGAAATGTTCTTTCAACTTATAGGTGGCCGGAAAATTATCAGAGCTGAAAACGACTATTGATGTTGGACAACATCACTGGAGCAGTGTGGTACAAGCTATTAGTGACCAGTATGAACAATGGAAAAATATGGTAAATTTCACTAGTCTAAATCATATTACATACTAAATGGTTACGCTAACTTTGTTCAGTCACTAATACGTTTTCTAAACTTGTGTTATTTATTTGACGATAGGTCAAGAAAGAGAAATCTATTTACCACACTTTGAATATGCTTAGTTACGATGTTACAAAAAAATGCCTTGTGGCAGAAGGCTGGTGTCCTGTTTCTGCAACAAATCAGGTATATTATGTAATTTCTTTTAAAACATTTTATTGACTTACGGCAGATAGATGATTAAACAATGATAAAAAAATGTATCTGCATATTTCAGATTCAGAAGACATTGTTGCAAGCAACGACTGATAGTAACTCACAAATAGGGGCCATATTTGAGATTTTGCATTCTAAGGAAGCACCACCTACTTATTTTTGCACAAACAAATTTACGTCTGCATTTCAAGAAATTGTAAATGCTTATGGGTAAGCATTTGTGTAACACTAATACACTTGTGACCATCAAATAAAAATATCACCATTTAACGAAAGCTTACCTCTCTGTATTTTCAGGGTGGCAAAATATCAAGAAGCGAATCCGGGTGTATACACAGTTGTTACTTTTCCGTTCTTGTTTGCTGTCATGTTTGGGGATTGGGGACATGGCATATGTTTGTTTCTCGCAACACTAATTCTTATTCTGAGGGAAAAAACATACTCCAGTCAGGTAATTTCGAGATATATGTTCTTTTACGTTTGCTTTGTATATATTTTGTGTTTGAACTTTCGATATATTGACAAATTTCTTTTGTTGACGACAGAAACTAGGAGATATTATGGAAATGGCATTTAGTGGTCGTTACGTTATCATAATGATGTCAATTTTCTCAATATACACAGGATTTATTTATAACGAGTTCTTTTCTGTCCCGTTTGAACTTTTCGGGCCCTCTGCCTATGCCTGCCGAGATTCCTCCTGCAGGTATGGACTTGAAAGTTGAAACCCACCCGTTTTTCACATTTTAAGTATATAAATCATATTTAACCGAAAACCTTTGCTGCAGTGATGCCACTACTATCGGATTGATCAAGGTGCGAAACACGTATCCATTTGGTCTGGATCCTGTATGGCATGGGAGCCGCAGTGAATTACCGTTTCTTAACTCAATGAAGATGAAAATGTCAATCTTATTGGGAATGGCTCAGATGAATCTTGGGATCATTCTGAGTTATTTTAATGGCAAGTTTTTTCGAAATGATATAGACATCTGGTAAGCAACATGTTAATTCTTTTGTTCATCTTTTATTACGGAAATCTGAATCAAGATGATTAATTAACTTCAGGTACCAGTTTATCCCACAAATGATATTTCTCAACTCTTTGTTTGGCTACCTTTCGCTACTCATCGTCGTGAAATGGTGCACTGGTTCTCAAGCTGATCTATACCATATAATGATATACATGTTCCTCAGTCCCATGGATGATTTAGACGACAATCAGATGTTTATGGGCCAGAAATATCTGCAGGTTTCTTTTACGCTGTTCGAGCCGTTTTCGTTACTGTAAACATAATCGTAACGCTTTACTCTTATGCCAGTTACTCCTGCTATTTCTCGCACTTATTGCCGTACCATGGATGTTGTTTCCAAAGCCGTTTCTTTTAAAGAAGCAACACGAGGAAGTATGACAACTAAAGCTTGATGACAATCTTGCATTTTTTGATTATTTTATTAATGATTACTTACATTTTTTTATTTTCAGAGACACCAAGGGGAAGCGTATGTACCACTTGGCGCGGTTGATGAGAATCTTGAACCAGAGTTAGCTGACGGGTCACATGGCGGGCATGAGGAATTTCAGTTTAGTGAAGTTGTGGTGCATCAACTTATCCATACTATTGAGTTTGTTCTTGGTTCGGTATCAAACACTGCTTCCTACCTTCGTCTCTGGGCTCTAAGGTATATCACAGACTTCATGTAGCTTGAAATAACAAACATTGTGTAATAATTATTTTACTACAACTTAAACATAAGTTTTTTTTTCAGTCTAGCACATTCGGAGCTTTCCAAAGTATTCTACGACAAGGTTTTAGTTCTTGCTTTGGGGTAAGTTGGTTACCATATTGCACTCAATTGTGTTTCCTATCAATTTGATCAAAGTTCAGTCTTCGATAAACTAACGTTTTCTAATGCAGATACGAAAGTGTGGTGATACTTGTAATTGGTGCTATCGTATTTGTTTTTGCAACGGTGGGTGTACTGCTAGTGATGGAAACTTTAAGTGCTTTCCTACATGCACTCAGACTTCACTGGGTAGAATTCCAGAACAAGTTCTACGAGGGAGACGGCTACAAATTCGACCCATTCTCGTTTGCTTTAATTGGCGACGAAGAAGAATGATGCAAACAACTTTTAAACCCACCTTCAAGTGCTGCCTACCCCTATTAATTTCTAGTTCCCGGTTTATGAGCTGTTTTTGCTTATTATGTTTTCATATGTTATTGTTCTTTGCATTTGACATGAAATCAAGCTCATTTGGAATATAATAAACTTCATGCATTTGTTTTTATGTTAAAGTAACATAACATTCAACAGAAATCAAAGTTACTTAATTAGTGTTACCAGTTTGATTGATAAAAACTCAAACAGAAACTACATAAAGCGAGCATCTAGATCATGAGCAATTAGAGTCCAATCATGATCATGTTCATACTTCGTGACCTTATTAACTACCACTACCAGACATTCCTCTAGGTTACAATAAGATACATCATTACTAATACGTATACACAAATGGGAGTACTATGTCCGTGTTGGAACTAAATATGGAAAACACTGCCTACCCCTTTAGATTTTTTTTAATATTTTTAGAAGTGGTTGTAAATGGAAAAGAAAAAAAAAGGTAATAATAAAGGTATAAAAAATATTGTTTAATTAAAAATGAGAGAGAAAAAATAGTGATTTTTTATGTAATTGTAGGAATATGGATAAACAATTAAATGTGAATGCTTTAACAATTCTGAACTAACAAAGTTATATACAAAAACAATTTCTAGAAATTAAAAAAAGTTACATCAATAAAAACCCGACACGTGGATTAACAGATCTTAGTCATTGTTAAAAGCTCTTTCGTTTAACATACAACAACAACAACAACAACAACTACAACGACAACGACAACGACAACGACAACGACAACGACAACGACAACGACAACAACAACAACAATGATGTGTGTAAAATGCAACATATAAAACACATCAATTAAGGCATAAAACTAACATTTTTTTAGTACTAATGTTGGAAAAAGAGTGTTTTTGTCTTCCTTTTGTATTTTCAGGATGAAATGAGCTCAAAATCACAAAAGAAGCAAAAAGACCACTAATTCTACCATAAATACAAGAAAAGGAACAAAAGTAGAC
Organism: Helianthus annuus; assembly: GCF_002127325.2. Taxonomy (NCBI): domain Eukaryota; kingdom Viridiplantae; phylum Streptophyta; class Magnoliopsida; order Asterales; family Asteraceae; genus Helianthus; species Helianthus annuus. The sequence continues at coordinate 171,375,689 of NC_035441.2, read as the reverse complement.
TGCCCGGACCCTCAACGGCACGTTCCAAAGCAAAAAGGAAGAAACAGAGTCTGAACACGCCCCGTGTCCAGCGAACACGGGGACGTGCCCAGGAAGCAGCAGAAAAGACAAACCAGTAGAAGCTTCCATTGCCCACCACGGGGCCGTGTCCAGCGAGCACGGGGGCGTGGTGAAAGTACAGCAGGCGCATTAATTGTAATTCGCAATTACAATTAATGAGGAGAGAGAGTGTCAGGCGGGCACGGGGCCGTGTCCAGCGGACACGGGGCCGTGTCCAGCCTTCTGTTCAGCCTATAAATAGAGGAGCTTGGCTTCATTCTCTCTCATCCCTTGGCACACCACCTCTCTCACACCTCATCCACCACCCACCACCACCATAACACCATCATCCACCACCATCATCCATTGTCCATCGTAGAGTGTGTGAGTCGTCTCGGGATCCAAGATTGATCGTAAGAGTTCTTGACAATCAAGGCCATGTTTGCCTAAGTCTCTTACATCACTTGGTGAAGACAAGTGTTTAGTATAATACTTTTTATTTTTAATCTTTTGCACTTTTTATTTGGTTTTGTATTAATGACTTTAATAACTAGTTACTTATGTTGAAGGTGATCTTTCCTTATCGTTTGTCCGTGGTGTCTTGGCATTATTTTACTGTCTATATAAAATAAAAGATTTTCACCATTCATATCTCCACGGTCTATATGGAGGTATGTTGGCTACCTGGTCGGGGGTTAAGGGAACGGTTTGGTAAGGGTCTTGCCCTTGTTCAGCGTTTAGAGGTCCTGCTTGGGACCTGGGTCAAATTTAGTAGGATCTCCTTCAATGCCCATAGGTATTGGATGGCGGGGATCCAAACTCTTTGACCCCCTCATAAGTTAACTACTATTAATACTATAACCCGGCTATTTAGGACTGTATCCCTGCTGACTCAGACTACTTAGCCGAGGGTAACGTCGCCGCCAAAAGCGGGGCCTACCATAATTTGCATTAATAACTTAATTCATTATCTTTCAATAATCCGACCCTTTAGGATTGTATCCTTGCTGACTCAAACTACTGGGTTGAGGGTAACGTCGCCTTCAAAAGAGGGGCCTACTACAATAACTAAGATAATCTCTTAAACAAGTGCAAAAGTGCGAAAATAATCAAAGGTTATACTAATACACGTGTCGGATCCAAGTGATTCATCTTGTCTATCTGTTTTTTATTTTATTTTTATTTTCAGCATTTAGTTAGTTTTTATCTTTCTTAGTTTAAAACATTTTTCTAACCTTTTTGATTTGATTAGACGTTGAGGATAAACCGGTATTAAAAGCTCTTGTGTCCTTGGACGACCTCGGTATCTTACCAACACTATACTACGTCCACGATGGGTGCACTTGCCCATATGTGTGTTTAGTGTTAGTAAATATCGTGTTTTATAAATTTAAAACTTGGCTAAAAGTGTAAAAAGGGCTTAAATATACATCTAAAAACATATATACACTGACACGCATCAAGTTTTTGGCGCCGTTGCCGGGGACACAAGGATTTTAAGAAAGTTAGGAATCAACGGCCTAATCATATTTTTATTTTTCTTTAATTTTTTAGGATTTTTTCTTAGATTTTTAGCTTCTGCAGAGCTCAGCACGGGGCCGTGCCTGGTCGGACACGGGCCGTGCTCAGCAAAGTTACTGGCAGTTTTTGTTTTTCAAGTTACAGAAGGCTGACCACGGGGCCGTGCCGGTGCAACACGGGGCCGTGTCCAACTTCCAGTAACTGGGATCTGGAAAACAATCACTGTATTTCCGACCACGGGGCCGTGTTCGCTCAACACGGGGCCGTGGTGAACCTTCTGACCGACATTCTTTTTTGTTTTTATTGCAGGACTTGGAACCCGACACCATCCTCACGTAGTGTATGAGCTCCAGTTCCAATAAAGACATAAAAGAACCGCTAGAAGAACCCGAACGCTTTCTCAGAAAAATGTTAAAAGCCAAAAACCAAGAGAAGGTTTCGGGTGATCCACCCCCAATGGCGGACCAACGTACCCTTATGGATTATCTACGGCCCACCGTAGGTAATCTAGGCGCCGCTATCAATGCTCCAAATGTCGAAGCCAATAACTTCGAGCTCCGACCGCATTTGATACAAATGCTCCAAAACTCCGCAACCTTCCACGGGCTTGCGGACGAGGATCCTCATCTACATATAACTAATTTCTTAGAAATATGTGATACCTTTCGGATCAATGGAGCATCAAACGACGCCATACGCCTCCGTATGTTTCCGTTCTCACTAAAAGACCGAGCGAAAGCTTGGCTCAACACCCTCCCAGCTGGATCGGTAAACACCTGGGATGAACTAGCCCAAAAGTTTCTATATAAGTATTTCCCTCCTTCTAAAACTGCTAAATTAATGGCTGAAATTAATACATACTCACAAGAGGACGGGGAATCCTTATATGAAACATTGGAAAGGTTCAAGGAGCTATTACGCAAGTGTCCCCATCATGGCCTCGCAATATGGCAACAAGTATCCACTTTCTACAATGGATTGTTGCCACACACTAGGCAGACACTTGATTCTAGCTCCGGGGGACTTTTAGGTAATCGACGCCCACACGAAATATATAATCAAATTGAGGAAATTGCTCAAACCAATTTTCAATGGCACACTCCCCGGGGAAATAAGTCTATCGCCCCGGGCGCCCATAAGGTCGACGAAAGCACCTCTTTACAAGCCCAAATCGAGGCCCTTTCTTCAAAAATAAAAAAACTAGAAATGACAAAAACAGTCTCGGTTATGGCTTGTGAAGGGTGTGGTGGGTCACATGAAAATTGGAGTTGCATGAAAGAAACGGACGATCAACAAGAAATGGTAAACTACATTGATAATAGACCTAGGCCGTCGGGTCCTCCAACGGGAACTTACAACCAAGGATGGCGAAACCACCCAAACCTTGGTTGGAGGGAAACCGGAAATAGTAGTAACCAACAAACCCAACGAACAAACTTTCAGCAATCAAGAAATGAGTCACAAAATTTCACTCAACAACAAGGTGGACGAGAAAGGCTCGAAGATACTATATCTCGTCTCGTCTCCGACACTGATAAGAAAAACTCGGAAAGATTTCTACAATTAGAATCTAATTTTAGGAATCAACAAGCTAGCATTCAAAACACAGAAAAACAAATAAATCAACTAGCACAAAATTTTTCCGAGAGACCGCAAGGCGCATTACCTAGCAATACCGAAACAAACCCAAAGGCGCAAGTTCACCTCATCACACTACGAAACCGCACCGTAGGGCCTGCAGAAGTACCTCAACCAACGGAAGAAACAATGCCAACACATCTGCAGGAAAAGAACTCTCCCCCATCACCAGAACATACCAAGGCTCCTCGAGTTCCATACCCCGGTAGGTTAATTCGTCAAAAAACCAATGAGCAATTCGCAAAATTCGAAAGTTTGTTAAAACAATTGCATGTCAATATTCCTTTTATCGAAGTCCTAACCCAAATGCCCAAATACTCTAAATTTATGAGGGACTTCCTTACACATAAAAAGAAAATTGAAAATTTGCAATTAGTTAATTTAGGCGAAGAATGCTCTGCCCTCGTACTCAATAAACTACCCCAAAAGAAAATCGATCCCGGAAGTTTCACGATTCCATGTTCAATAGGGGAATCACCCGTTCGCAATGCCTTGGCCGACTTAGGGGCTAGCATTAACCTCATGCCCTCATCAATGTTCAAAAGGCTTGGCTTGGGAACCACGAGCCCTACAAAAATAAGCATACAACTCGCTGATCGATCAGTCAAATTCCCACAAGGTGTCATCGAAAATGTCTTGGTAAGGGTAAGCAAATTCGTTTATCCCGTTGACTTTGTCATACTCGACATGGAGGAAGACACCGAGGTCCCCCTTATCCTAGGGAGACCCTTCATTGCCACAGCACAAGCAGTGGTAGACATGAATGAAGGGACACTGACTTTGAGGTATGGGGACGATGAGGTGAAGTTCGGAGTTGGGAAGAAAATAGAGGACGACGACCCAGTCAATTACATGAAGGTTATTGATTCAAGCTTGGATGCCGCTCTCCGACGGTGTAACTTGGGAAGCAAGGCACTCCACTCAGAAGAGATATAACCAGAAATCGGGTCTAGCCAAGGACCCTTATAAACGTGGCGCACCACGGAGGCATTCCGCGGATCTATCCTTAGTTTAGTTTAGTTTAATCTTTTAATTTTTTGCAGAATAAAACACACTCATGGTGGTAATGGATGAAAAAGGGAACGAGAAAAATGGAACCATGCACGAAGAACAGAGCAACCCGACAAAAATCTCCATTACAGAAGGCTCAACACGGGCCGTGCCCAACCAACACGGCCCCGTGTTGAGCCCCTGCAGAAAAATCACCCAGTTCAGGTAACTGGACACGGGCCGTGTTCAGCGGACACGCCCCCGTGTCCAGGCTTCTGTTTCAATTCTGAAAATTTTGTTACTGGCACTTGACCACGGGGCCGTGCCCGGTGAACACGGGGCCGTGTCCAGGATGCCAGTAACAAAAATCTTTGCTTTTTAACATACTTTTATACATTCTAATCAACCAAAAATATTATTTTTGGACACATTGAGGACAATGTGTAATTTAAGTGTGGGGGGGATGCTAAAACCTTGAAATTTTGCAAAATCCTAAACACAAGCCTTACACAAAACTCTATTGGAACCGCTAAACACCCCAAATTTTTTTTCAAAAACTTTTTCAATTTTTTTTTTACTTGTCTTAGCTTAAGTTGGGAAGAACAAGTTCTAAAAAAGGTTATATTTTTACAAGTTTACAGCCGATACGTCATGATAAAAAGGAACCAACATAAGAAAATTATGAAACGGCATAACAAGTCTAGTTTAAAATTCGATTATATATGCTTGGTCACATTAAAAACCCATTCCCACAAAAGTGAGTTTTGAGCCTTTATTGAGCATAAAAATACACATATTTAGATTAAATGCTCATTTTTCGTTTCTTGTGTGAATAGCCGCTCGGTCCTTACAAATCTAGAACTTGCCACGACGATACATTCCCGGTCCTTACCAACTTAAACCCAAGTAAGTAAATGATGGAGGCATTAGGACTAACCATTTTTCTTTCAAAACCATTATTTTTCATTTTTTTTACCTACCCAAAATCCCCCTAGAAAACCCCTTTGAACCTAAACCTTTCATTTCATTACCCCAAAAACCATTTTTACCCACCAAAAACCTTTTTCATTTTTTTCCCTTTATTTTAGTAACAAGCTCGGTTTTTCGTCAACTTGCCCTTTCAAGTGACATCAAAAAAAAAAAAAAAAAAAAAAAAAAAAAAAAAACTAGATGATGAAGTCAAAAACAAACAAAAGCTACAAAAGCTTGTTTGAAGAAATACTTCAAAAATAATAAGTCACTAAAAACAAGGTATTTTACGAAAACCGACACTTGTTACGATTTTCGCCCTTTTTACTAACCACTAACCAACCACCCACCTTTTAACCCAAGCCTTCACCCAAAAAGTCCTCTTGATATTTACAAAGGTAAAAAGTTAAAAAGGAGGAGGATTGATTGCTTGGCAAGCCTATGGAAAGACGTAAGTTCCGTGCCGCTCTCGAGTGATTCACTAAAATATACACCTTCGGCCGAGTGTTGAGTGATCTCCCGTGAGGTATGTGAACTTGTATATAAATGGAATTTTAATAAGGCATGCTATGCCCGAATAAGTAATTTATCTTATGAAAAGTTCAAAATAAATCATAACGAATAGGATTGTAAATAAATAAAAATAAAGCCTATAAAAACCTTGGATTCCCGACACTCTAGGACAAGCTAAAAAACTTCTCTTCTACCTATTCCATTTGGGAGTGTAAGCCACATTTAAAGAGTTTTGCTTGAGGACAAGCAAAAGTTCAAGTGTGGGGGTATTTGATGTGTGTAAAATGCAACATATAAAACACATCAATTAAGGCATAAAACTAACCCTTTTTTAGTACTAATGTTGGAAAAAGAGTGTTTTTGTCTTCCTTTTGTATTTTCAGGATGAAATGAGCTCAAAATCACAAAAGAAGCAAAAAGACCACTAATTCTACCATAAATACAAGAAAAGGAACAAAAGTAGACTGCCCGGACCCTCAACGGCACCTTCCAAAGCAAAAAGGAAGAAACAGAGTCTGAACACGCCCCGTGTCCAGCGAACACGGGGGCGTGCCCAGGAAGCAGCAGAAAAGACAAACCAGTAGAAGCTTCCATTGCCCACCACGGGGCCGTGTCCAGCGAGCACGGGGGCGTGGTGAAAGTACAGCAGGCGCATTAATTGTAATTCGCAATTACAATTAATGAGGAGAGAGAGTGTCAGGCGGGCACGGGGCCGTGTCCAGCGGACACGGGGCCGTGTCCAGCCTTCTGTTCAGCCTATAAATAGAGGAGCTTGGCTTCATTCTCTCTCATCCCTTGGCACACCACCTCTCTCACACCTCATCCACCACCCACCACCACCATAACACCATCATCCACCACCATCATCCATTGTCCATCGTAGAGTGTGTGAGTCGTCTCGGGATCCAAGATTGATCGTAAGAGTTCTTGACAATCAAGGCCATGTTTGCCTAAGTCTCTTACATCACTTGGTGAAGACAAGTGTTTAGTATAATACTTTTTATTTTTAATCTTTTGCACTTTTTATTTGGTTTTGTATTAATGACTTTAATAACTAGTTACTTATGTTGAAGGTGATCTTTCCTTATCGTTTGTCCGTGGTGTCTTGGCATTATTTTACTGTCTATATAAAATAAAAGATTTTCACCATTCATATCTCCACGGTCTATATGGAGGTATGTTGGCTACCTGGTCGGGGGTTAAGGGAACGGTTTGGTAAGGGTCTTGCCCTTGTTCAGCGTTTAGAGGTCCTGCTTGGGACCTGGGTCAAATTTAGTAGGATCTCCTTCAATGCCCATAGGTATTGGATGGCGGGGATCCAAACTCTTTGACCCCCTCATAAGTTAACTACTATTAATACTATAACCCGGCTATTTAGGACTGTATCCCTGCTGACTCAGACTACTTAGCCGAGGGTAACGTCGCCGCCAAAAGCGGGGCCTACCATAATTTGCATTAATAACTTAATTCATTATCTTTCAATAATCCGACCCTTTAGGATTGTATCCTTGCTGACTCAAACTACTGGGTTGAGGGTAACGTCGCCTTCAAAAGAGGGGCCTACTACAATAACTAAGATAATCTCTTAAACAAGTGCAAAAGTGCGAAAATAATCAAAGGTTATACTAATACACGTGTCGGATCCAAGTGATTCATCTTGTCTATCTGTTTTTTATTTTATTTTTATTTTCAGCATTTAGTTAGTTTTTATCTTTCTTAGTTTAAAACATTTTTCTAACCTTTTTGATTTGATTAGACGTTGAGGATAAACCGGTATTAAAAGCTCTTGTGTCCTTGGACGACCTCGGTATCTTACCAACACTATACTACGTCCACGATGGGTGCACTTGCCCATATGTGTGTTTAGTGTTAGTAAATATCGTGTTTTATAAATTTAAAACTTGGCTAAAAGTGTAAAAAGGGCTTAAATATACATCTAAAAACATATATACACTGACACGCATCAAACAACAACAACAACAACAAACAACAACAACAACAACAACAATAATTTATATTAAAAGATAAGGATAAGATTAGTGATATTTATGTATTAGTTATTAAAAAAGTTAAAATACAATATAAATAAAAAATTGAGGTTGAAGAAGGGAAGACATGTGAGATTAGTTAGAAACAAATATAACAATATATATATTTAGTAATATAAAAGTTGTGTCTTTAAATATCTGTGTATTGCATGAGCTATATAAAATATAATGTAATCTCTTAATACATTTCTTACTTTCCAAGCACATTAAATATTTAAATTTTCAAATCACTCATAAAAATAATTATCATCATTAATTTTTGTTTTTAGTATTTTAAGTAACATAATTTTGACCTTGATATAAGTTTATTTAAAAGATTAACAACATTTAAAATTTGTTTTACAGCGGTATTTTGGTTTAGGATTTTTGATGAAGTGATATCGTTAATGATTACAGAGTCCAAAAACAAATTTGTATACTAACAATATTGTCACCATTATATATTTTTGGATTGATATTCATGTTTGGATTTTAACTTCAAATAAAATGAATTTGTTTAATTAATTTAAAGATAATTTTATGTGAAGTTAAAAGATTATTTTTATATAACTTTAAACATTATAGGAATAAGATTCTTTGTTAAATTCTATATAATGATGATCTTTAATTTAATATAATGAATATCTTTATTTTAAAAAATAAATATTTATAATTAGGCAGGGGAGAGAGGCGAGAAAACAATAAAATAGATAGTATCAATAAATAACACGTGTCATCCATATCTTATCTCCTATTTATTTAATATTTTTTTTTATTTTTTCATTTATTAATAGTAGCTATTTACTAATAATATTTTATTGATCCGACCACGTGTAACACATACGTTTCTAACCTTTTAATAAATAAATAAAAACAAAGTAAAATGTTATTATATGTAAATACTAATGAGGGACGCGTGTGATTCTCTGGAGGCATTTATTTTTTAGTTTTCCCGCTTTTCTCTCCTACTTAGTTATAGATAATTACTATTTTTAATTAATAAATCTAAAACTTCATAAATCATTTATCTAGATCTATATACTTATATTTATCTTCTAATATATATAATCTTTATCTTTGTTTTATCTTATTCTTATGTCTTATTTATTTTCAAACTTACAAGTTTATGGTTAGCACGTAAGAAACTGTTTTCAACTGAAAGATATATTAAAAATATCAAACTTACAAGTTCCTGGTTAGCGTGTAAGGATTGCCTATAAGTAATGCTTTGAAACATCACTTTGAAATATTGGCTACTTATGTAATCTGGGACTACACCTCAATATCCTCAAATGAATTTCACTTGTAGATTAAATTTTCAATTTACGTATACTTTGTTTTGATAATTAACACTTCAGCGATTTAGCAATAAACCACATAAAGAATTTGAATGGCCCTATTTTTAACCTAAATTGAATAACCAAATCATGATTCTTGATAATACATATATGAACTGATATTTTCTTTAATAAGTGACATAAAAAGTCAAAAGTTTAAATAAAAGAGAAGAGATGTCGCACCACAGGGTTGCGATCGTTGAGTAGATAGGGATTTTCAGGGAGAAACTTTTGGATGGCAGGAAGATCGTTGGAATGGGCGGATACATGAATCCTTTGAAAGACGATGATACAGGAAGGGGGCAGGAGAGACGATGATCAGCAATAATCGTGAGATCAGCAATAACACCCAACGGGCAAAATCTAAAACAACAAATAACAAATCAAAGACTCATCAACGTCAAAACATATATGAAAGCCAAAATAAGGTCAAAAACCTCAATATGATCCTAAATTTGCGAGTATCGATTGGTTGACCTTGCGGATTAACATCGGGAGTGATGGAATCAAGACGTTCATGCATGTTTGAAAACAATGGAGTGGGGCCGATGCTCAGTTTGATGTGAAGCCTCGAGCATCAGTCACCGTGACGGCAAGCGCCGATCTTGAAATAGCACAATCAGTCGATCCTTTTATATGCCGAAAATTTATGGTAAATGTACGCCATCGTTTCAAGATTATGCTTTGGATGAGGGAAACGACATATTTTGTTTGGGATTAGGGAAACGACATATTTTGTTTGGGATGAGGGAAACAACAGTGGAAAGGAGTAGGGTTGTTTTTATGAGAACAGTTTATACAGTGATTGAGGAGAGCAATGAATAAGATCCATTTAAAGTAATACTCGGGTTATGGATCACCGCGTGATCCGGTTCTCTAAAAATCAAGCGGGAAAACCTAATGAAAATCACCTCATAACATGACAAGTGTCCAGCAATTGATTTCTTTTATTATAGGGTTATTGGATTTTATCACCCTAAATTATTGGCTATTGGCCGCTGCCACCCCTAACTATCACTTTGACGTCTGTCATTCCCAACTTAACACTTAGTGTGTTTTGTCACCGCATCGTTAACATTAGATCCTGTTACTATACTTTTAGGGGTGTCATAGGGGTCTTAGGAAGATTTTAGGGATCTTAGGACACCCCAAATGTATAGTAACGGGATCAAAAGTTAATGATCAGTTAACGACGTGGTTACAGAACACACTAAGTGTTAAGTTGGGGGTGACGGACATCAAAGTGATAGTTGAGGGTGGCAGTGGCCAATAGCCAATAGTTAGAGGTGATAAAATCCAATAACCCTTTATTATATGTATAGATTGAAATTAGACTGGAATACACACTATATAACATTAGCATAAATAAAGTAGACTTTACGAAAAGGGTGATAAAATAGTGCACCAGCACCAAAAAAAGGGAGTAACGTAACAATTTCGACATATAACATTTTGTGTAATTTTATAAAAGAGAGGTTTTGTGTACTGGTTATCATATTTTATATGCATAAACATGAAATGAAGGCGGCTCAAGTCATTAAATGTTTTAAAATGACTTCAAAGAGATGATCATTAATTAAAAAAACTTTACATTAATTATAGAGTTAATTGCTCGGATCGTCCCTGGGGTTTCATGTTTTTACACGTTTAGTCCCCACCTTTCGAAAATAGCAGGTATGTTCCCTATGGTTTGTCATTTTGTTATTCGGATAGTCCCCTTACATTTACTCAGGGGACTATCTGAGTAACAAAATGACGAACCATAGGGAGCATACCTTCTATTTCCAAACTAATTGACAACTACTCGGGGGACTATCCGAGTAACAAAATAACAAACCATAGTGAGCATACCCGCTATTTTCAAAAGGTGGGGACTAAACGTGAAAAAATGTGAAACACAGGGACCATACGGGCAATTAACTCTTAATTATATTATAACAAAATTGCATAAAACAACCTTTATGTTATACCTAAGCTGCACTTTATACCTTTCACTATGAAATCGGCCAAACCCAACCTTAATGTTCATGTTTTGATACAAGACTCAACCTTTAACACAAACGTTGTTTATTTTTCTGGTTAAAACCTTTCACATGCAAAGCATGTGAGGGTATTTTGGTCATTTTAAAATCTTTATGTAGTTTTCGTTTTTTGTTTCATTGGTCAACACCTAAAAGTCAAAATACTCAATAACCCTTCACCCCATTCTCTACCTTCTACAAACACACAACGGCGAAGAAGCAGTTCAATCTCCACTTTCTCCACATTCTACAAACACACACAAAGCAAAAAGAAGTTCTTTTCTAACCGTTCAATCTCTCAATTGAACAATAATTCACCGGCGAAGAAGCAGTTACAGGCTTTGGCGAAACGAGCTTCATCAGTACGGTTAAAGAGGCGGTGAGTTACAGGCTCCGACAAAGCAGTAACAGGCTCCAGGAAGAGAGCGTCCGACCGTCGTCTCATCAACGACGGCGTCGTACGACGTTTCAGCCACGATTGAATTGATTATCAATGATGAGTAAAGCTAATGGATTCTTATATTTGAATTTGTTTGTTGTTTTGAAATGAACATGGTGATGTTAGATTTCCATCTGATTCGCCATACTCTGTTATTAAGATACTTATCGATGATGAGCAAGTGGTTTGTTGTTTCACATCTGATTGACCATACTCTGTTTCGTCCATAAAGCATTAATCATCAATATATCACTATTATTATATTATAGTTTGATCATGGCAGGAAGATTTGTTCATAAGGAAGGTGATGATCATATAAAGTATTAAATAAGATTGTATTTGCATGACTGTATCCACATCAAGCAAGAGTGCATCATGGCAGAAAGATTTCTTCAGCCCATTCTTTAAGGAATAGCTTGATATGAGAGTTCCTGTTTCGTGGCCTTCTGGTGGAACGAGCTATGTTATGAAACAAACAATATAATTGGTTTTGAACATTAATGTGGAAATATAAATGCCCATTTCGACTCCGACTCCGATGTCAAGTGACGATTCTCCATCAAGCCTATACCCCACCATGAATGACTCCATCAAGTCGGTGTTTCCGACGTATACCCTCCGATCGACTCTGACATTTAAATGGTTATCGACTTTAATAACCGCAATTGATGATTTGATGGTTCTGAATTTAGAATTTGAAGGGGTATGGTCCCAAAAAGCCGCGCAAACCTCCGCTCAGGTTGCGCGTGAGACCATACTCCTTATTTTCAGTAAACTTGTTAATAAGGTCCTTGCGTGGGCTACACCACGTTCTGATCTATCCCGCGCAAGGCGCAGCCCACAAGAGGCTCAGATATCAGCACTTAGCATAAAATAAGGGTTAGTTTACTGCCCAACAAGAACCACACAGTAGTGAAGCGCAAGCCTACCTACAGTGGTACACAAGGTACAAGTGGCAGTAAAAGGAGCCAATGAGCGTCCAGCAGGCTCTGGTCAATCGTGCGCCACGATCGTCTGAAGAGAAGTACACAAGGACGCCTGCATGGCACCAATCAGAGGACGGAGACAACTGTCCCACGATCTCCACTTGTCTGCTGATGGCAGAAGGACAACAAGGCCGACAACAATGACACGTGTCTCCAATCAAGGTGCGCCAGCACCGAGGAACGTCTAGAAGCCACTAAGCGGTCGACGCCAGCGAGACAAAGAGCATATCCGTTATGTTGCCCGTTTCCGGCCCAAGGCCCATCAGCCCATAACCTCTTACACCTCTCCGGCTATAAATAGAGACCTCATTCCACAGGTTAAACATTCTATTCCCTCTACTCTCACTCTTAGCATTTAATTATTCTCAAAGCAGTTGCTTATTCTCACGCCGGAGCCTGGTTAAGAGGGAAACCCCCACATTCCCCTCTTAACGAGTAACGGTGTTCTGTTTTGCAGGATCGAACCATTCAGGTCGGAGCTCAAATATCCATAAGAAGATTAACCACTATGATAGAAACATAAACCAAACCGATTAGTTCCCTAATTAGTTCAGTGTTTCTTCATTGGCGCCCACCGATTTTTTCTATAACCACCATCATCTTCTTTTATTGAGCCTTTGACATCTTTTCATCCTTCGACTATGGCTGGTCAAGGAACCATTCCAGAGTTCGGCTTCGGAGCCAACTCTAACACGGCGTTGGGTGAAGGAATCCAAAACTTCCAAGCCCAACAAATCGAAGAAATCCGCGAAGTTGAAATCACCAATACCGGGGGTCCGCGCGGGAGCATCACCCGCATCACCCAAGTGGTCACCCCAGGGAACAACGGAGAAGGACCTTCGAACCCAGCGCCAGCTCAAAATGTATCGGCATTACTAGGCTTACCAGAAGGCGAAACCCAAGCCTCGTGGTATGCTAAGAACATCGCCACCATCAATGCAGCATACCAATCGCTGATCGCGCAGCAAGCAGTTTTGACGGCAGAACCGTCCTTGGTCACCCCTCAGAGTCAGGGGGTGCGCCAAATGCCCCCGCCAGCCAATATACAAGGCAGAATCAACAGGCCTCCCCCTACAAGACGTTTAAGCGTACAAGACACGCGCGATACAAGAGGGGAAACAGATAGTCACTACGTCTATCCGTCAAACCTTCAACGAGGCCCTGTTCACAGCCGGCTCACGCCGCGCAACATGAACAACGAATGGGAAGAAACGGACCCGTATGATCCCACATGGGAAGATGACGAAGAATCGTCAGTCTTTAATCGTTTACCGAAAAACCACGAGTACTACAAGCCAAGACAACACATCGGCTACACAGAAGAAGCTGAAAGAGATTTCCGCCTGGCATACCGACCAGCGGAAGCTGCGGAGCACTCCAAGTTCATCCCGAAAATCGCACTCGCGCCGCTTTCACGAGAGAAACTACCCCCGACTGTCGGGAAATTCAATGGATTGACTGATCCAGACGATCACGTCAGAACATTCACGAGTGTGGGCTGCATGGGAGGTTGGAACATGCCCATGTGGTGTCATTTGTTCATTCAAACTCTTACCGGGGCGGCTCGCGCCTGGTTCGACAGCCTTCCGCCTGGGAAGATTAAATCATGGACAGATTTCAAGACGCAATTCTTGAGCTACTTTAGCCAGCAACGTCGCTACCAGCGCGACACAGCCGAAGTAGAAGATATTTGGCGAAGAGATGGTGAAGGTCTTGAGGACTTCATCACCTGTTTTAACAAAGAATGTCTGGAAATAGGCGGCATCAGTGAACAACTCATGCGTTGTCACTTCAAGAAGGCCATACGCTGCGATAGTCTCATTAGAACTATCACAGGTAAAGATGGAATGCCGAAGGAGTGGGATAAACTAATGGAGGCCGCAAAAATCGTCGCGCAAACTGAGGAGTCCCTTGCTGGTGGCAAGGGTCACTACTCTGAAGATCGATTCTCTAGAGGATACACGCGCGACAACAACAACAAGCGTAACAAATACAAGAGTAATGACTGGAAGTCTGGGAGATCAAGAGGCCACGACGACAGGTCGCGCTACAGAGAAGATGCGCGAGAAACAATTGACCGAATTGGTTACAAGAAGGCGGTCAGAGACGACAATCGTGACAAACATTGGACTCCGCTCACAAAAACGCCAAAAGAGGTACTGATGACGGAGAATCATGATTTTAAGGCTCCCAGGCCGATGACAAACAAGAAGGGACAAGACCCCAACTTGTACTGCGACTTTCACAAAGATTCAGGGCACTTGACCGACGACTGTTATAGTTTGCGCCAAGAGATCGAGAAAGCGCTCAAAAGCGGTAAGCTAAGCCATTTGGTGAAAAACGTGCGCAAGGAGACCCGTCAACTCCAGCGCCACGATGAAGGGAACCACAAGAAAGTCCAACGACTAGAGACACACATGGTCAACGGACCTAGATACAGCGCGAAAGAGAAAGGCAAGCGCCCCTACGAACCCTCTTGGCAAGAGCAGCAAGTCATATTCCCGGTAGTGCGCGGCGGTCCTCGCGCCACGCGTCCCGTCGTCATTACCGGTATAATCGGTCATTATGAAACAGAATACATATTCATTGACCCAGGAAGTACAGCTGACATCATTTACGAACAGTGTTTCAATCAATTTGATGAAGAAGATAAAGCGAGACTCGAGCCAGTCGATTATCCTTTGTCTGGATTTTGCAACGAAATGGTTTTTCCACTCGGCCAGATCAGTTTCCCCGTCATGTTCTCTGACGGGAAACACTCAAGAACAACAAATGTGAACTTCATGGTAATGCCAGTGAAATCAAGGCATGATGTGCTTATTGGGAGGGAAACACAAGGCGAGCTAAACATGGTGACTTCAACGCCCCATTCTGCGATAGGTTTCCTAACCAAGACATGAGTAGCAATCATATATGCCAAAAAGGAAGTAAAGTCAACTGACGAGATGCGTCCAACAAAGGCGGCGAAGGTCTCCACGACCGAGCCAGAAAAATGGGTTTTAAACCGCAAATACCCAGAGCAGACTGTGACGATTGGCCACGCCATTTCGTCAGACATCCGAACGCGTTTAAAGCAATTATTGTTTCGAAACATGGATATATTTGCCTGGACCCCGGCAGACATGACCGGTGTCCCGCGCAACATCACCGAGCATTGCTTAAACACGTACCCCTCTGTCGAGCCAAAGGTCCAAAGAAGACGCAGTCTAGGAGCAGACAAGACGAAAGCAATGAATGAGCAAGTATGTGAGCTGCTCAAAGCCGGGATCTTGCGAGAGGTAAGATATCAGAGTTGGGTTGCGAACCCAGTGATGGTTGAAAAGTCAAACGGCGGATGGCGCATGTGCGTAGATTACACCGATCTCAACAAGGCATGCCCAAAGGATTGCTATTCCTTGCCTGAGATCGATAAAAAAATAGATTCTCTCGCGCCATACCGATGGAAGTGCTTTTTGGATTGCTACAAAGGGTACCATCAAGTTCAGATGAAGCTAGAAGATGAAGACAAGACAGCGTTCAGAACTGATCTTGGAATCTTCTGCTACACAAAGATGCCTTTTGGCCTGAAGAATGCTGGCGCGACATATCAGCGCTTGATGGACAAGACCTTCGCAGGTGACATCGGAAAGCATATTGAGGTTTACATCGATGATCTAGTGGTTAAAAGTCCCGAGGAGGACCAAATGTTGAAAGACATCGAAAAAACGTTCAACTCATTGCGCAGCGTAAATATGAAGCTAAATCCAGCCAAGTGTTCTTTTGGCATGGAAGAAGGGAAGTTTCTAGGCTTCATTGTCACAAACGGCGGTTTCAAGGTAAATCCAGAGAAAGTACAAGCCATAGAGCGAATGCCCTCATCGCGAAACATCAAAGAAATGCAACGACTGGCCGGCCGACTGGCCGCGCTTAATCGGTTTCTCTCCAATCACGCCGCAAAGTCGTATCCCTTCATTAGCACGTTGCGCAATTGTGTGAAGAAGCAGGAGTTCAAATGGACCCCGGAGGCCGAAACAGCTTTTCAGCAGATGAAAGCGTGTCTGATTGAACTCCCTACCCTGACTGCACCATTCGAAAAAGAGCCCCTCGTACTGTATTTGTCCTCCTCGGATAAGGCAGTAGGGTCAGTATTATTGGTTGACAGAAACGGAGTGCAAACTCCGATCTACTATGTCAGCAGGGTACTCACTGACCCAGAGACAAGATATTCCACAATGGAAAAGCTGGTTCTTGCGCTACTACACGCCTCCCGAAGGCTACGCCGATACTTCACAGGCCACGTGATAACTGTGCTTACAAACTTCCACATCGGCACTATACTGCAAAAGCCTGAGACATCAGGCAGGTTGGCGAAATGGGCCATTGAACTGGGGGGCCATAACATCTTGTACAGGCCACGCCCAGCCATTAAGGGTCAGGTCCTAGCCGACTTCATCACAGAAGTGCCGGCCGATAAAATCAAAGACTGTGAGCTGATAGAGACTCCCGAGAAAGATGCAACTGATGAGACCTGGATGCTTTACACCGACGGAGCATCAAATGAAGACGGTGCGGGAGCAGGATTGCGCTTAGTAAGCCCAGAGAATCACGAATTTACTTACGCCATAAAGTTGGACTTCAGAAACACCAACAACGAGGCGGAGTACGAAGCATTTTTGGCAGGCTTACGCCTCGCCATCAAAATGGGAGCCAAAAGTTTACGAGCGCATGTCGACTCACTCCTGATAGCCAGCCAAGTCAATGGCATATACGATGCGAAGGGAGAAGTCATGGCTTTGTATCTGGAGCAAGCAAAAGAATTGCTCCAACAATTCAAATCTCACAAAGTTATACACATCAATCGCTCCGAAAACAAACCAGCTGATGCCTTGAGCAAGCTTGCTTCGACTTCTTTCCAACATCTTGCCAAAGATGTAAGGATAGAAGTACTCAAGAATCCATCAGTATTATTGCGACAAGTGAACGCGGTCGAAATGGGGCAACCATCATGGATGACCCCAATAATCCAGTACTTGCAAGAAGGGGTACTTCCTGAAAACAAAGCGGAAGCAAGGAAGATTCAAAACAAGGCCCTACACTATGAAATGAATGGCGGTATTTTGTACCGAAAATCCTTCTTGGGACCACTCCTGCGCTGTGTGGACTCCCAAGATGCGAACTACTTGATAAGGGAAATCTACGAAGGGATCTGCGGCATTCATTCCGGACCACGGATGGTTGTCGCAAAGATCATGAGCGCCGGTTACTACTGGCCTGGTATGCATGTCGACGCACTGAAAGAGATCCGGAAATGTGACTCTTGCCAGAGACATTCTCCAAAAACACTGCGCCCTAAGAACGATCTTATCCCTGTATCCACTGCATGGCCTTTCCAGCAGTGGGGAATCGACATGGTGGGACCTTTCCCGGATGCTCCCGGCGCCGTCAAATTCATCATAGTGGCTGTTGATTACTTCACAAAATGGGTGGAGGCCAAAGCCCTTGCTTCAACCACAGCTATGATGGTGCGCAAGTTCATCTGGGAGCACATCATATGCAGATTTGGCCTCCCACTCAAGATTGTAACCGACAATGGCACAAACTTTGCGTCGGAAGATCTCCAGAAGTGGATGAAGGAGATGAAAATTGAACACACTTTCACATCTGTTGCGCACCCCCAAGGCAACGGGCAAGTGGAAAGCGTGAACAAGTGCATTGTCGAGGGAATAAAGGCCAGATTAGGCACAAGGCGACGAGGCTGGGTTGATGAGCTCCCGAGCATCTTATGGGCTCATCGAACCATGCCAAAAACGAGTACCGGCGAGACCCCTTTTAGCTTAGTCTATGGCTCGGAGGCGGTTATCCCGGCGGAGATTGGCCTACCCTCACCACGCATGACAGCGGTCAAC
The DNA here is from genome assembly GCF_002127325.2 of Helianthus annuus. NCBI lineage: Eukaryota > Viridiplantae > Streptophyta > Magnoliopsida > Asterales > Asteraceae > Helianthus > Helianthus annuus. Next base: position 171,357,324 of record NC_035441.2, on the reverse strand, counting down.
ACAATTGACAATGAAGCAGAGAGACGCCTTGACTTGGACTTGTTAGAAGAAAGGCGCGAAATCGCGCGAATCAGAGAAGCCAAGTACAAGACCCAACTGGAAAGGTACTACAACACAAGGGTCCGCATTTGTACCTTCACCCCAGGAGAATACGTCTTCCGTGACAATGAAGCGTCAAATGCGGAACGTCCAGGAAAGTTGGCACCTAAATGGGAAGGCCCATATCTGATCCACGAGGTCCTCGGCAAAGGGGCCTACAAGTTACGCACCCTAGATGGACACATCCTACCGCGAGCATGGAATGCGCAACAACTGCGCAAATGTTATATGTAATCTACTTCGGCCTTGCGCCCGTTTTTACTTTCCTACGTCGGCTATACGCCATTAGCAATTAATGTATGAAGGCCTAAGCGCCCATTTCCGACTTAATGAAAGCATACGACATGTTTTCTATTACATTTTTTCGTTACAAATGCATGCTAAACTTTTGATTAGCGCGAAAACACTCCAGCATTTTAGAATTTGTTAAACAAGAACCGCCTCCAAGGTCCTCCGCGAACAAAGCGCGAGACCGGGCGGTCCCCTTTAACTTGAAGACACTTCCATTTATTCGAGCTAATTTAACCTAAGTTTTGACAGCAATGCAATAATTGCAACAAAAAAAAAAAAACAAAAACGATTCATATAATGCGCAACAGCGCAGCATTTTACAATCAAGTTGCAAAAGAAAATTACAAGGCATAAACGCCTATCAACAGCCTACTCTATTCATCACGTCGATCACCATCATCATCTCCATCATCATCGCCATCATCATCGTTGCCATCATCATCACCATCTTCACCGTCATCACCAGCTGGCTCTTCATCGGACAATTCAACGGTAACTGGTGGATCGAGAATTGTTTTAAGACGTTGGCACCAGTCGTCTTTCTTCAAAGCTTCCACAACCAGATCCATAACAGGCAAAGTAAGGTTGTCATATGAATTTTCAGCATGTGCAAGCGCGGCATCAGCCTGTTCAGTCACCGAGCAATGGCTCACATCAAATTCTTGACCAAGCATCTGCTCAACATGACTGGCACATTCCAGATAGCCCCCTCGATGACCCACCGCGCGCGCGGCATCTGTGAGAGCAGCAACGGCGCGATCTAGTTCGCTAGCATTAAGAATAGAGTTGGCAACCTTCAACAAAAGCAGAACATCAGAGACAACTCTAAAAAGTAGAAGGCACATAACAAAATTACAAACATACCAGCACTACTCCACGAGTGCGCATCCATTCAGCCTCAGACACAAGCGTGTCAACGATGCCTTGGGCCTCGGAGTAGTTGGTCTGAGCCACATTAAGCGCGGCAGCGCTAACAGCACGCGCCTCTTAAGCTGTGGCAGCCTTAACCTTCTCAGCCCCCAGGTCGATCTCCAAAGACTCACATTTGTCAATCTGCTCATTCAAGCGACGTTTGAGCTCAGCAATCTCAATGTCCTTAGCTTGGAGATCTCTATCCTTGCGGGACAACTGCACCTTCGCCTCAGACAACTCAACCTGGAAATTGACAAATGACTTATGCCATTTTGTAAACAACATAGCAAGAAAAAGTGTTTTAAATAAACTAACCTCCATCTGCTGCTTGGCAGCCTTCTCACCATGCGCCTCTTCAACCTTCGATGTTAACTCAGCAATCTTCGTTTCGAGATCAACAATCTTCCGCCGAGCCGCGTAGGCGCGCTCGTTATCCTGGGCACAAATGCGCTTGAACTCGGCCTTCTCCTTGGCCAGTTGCTGTTCAGCATTTTGGAGTTTATTTTTTAGGCCCTCGCGCCCCCATTCTTCGGCCTTCTTATCAGCATCAAATTTGGCCTTCTCCTCATCGAAGGCAGCTTTCGATTTGTCAAAATCAGCAATGCGCTTTATCATGCGCTCGCGATAACCCTCCCAGTCTGCTCGCTCCCTAACCATCGTTCGCCACTCGCGAACTATCTGATAATTGGCAGCGCGAGCATTGGCCTCTCCAAGCACAAAGGTTCGATACAACAATTCATGAGGTTTCGCCCTTTGCCGGTTAACCTCTGCAGGGGTGAACGAGTTCAAGAACCACTCGCGGCAAGGGCCGAATTCCTGAAAGGTATCCTTTTGCTTCAAGCTCCAGGGAGCTCGGTGAGGGGCGTCACCGCGTTCTTCTTCGGTATAAGTTTTGTAATATATGTCACCAACAGTGTCCTTCGCCCCAATCACGTTTGGGTTATAACCCTCAGCTCCACCAGAGCTCGCGCCGCTAGAGGTATACCGACCCGACCCCTTAGAAGTAGTGATCTTGGATCGATCATGGGTCTCGGCATGCGCGGAGTGGGTAGGTTTGGCGACCTCAGGCCCCTGAACATTGACAGGCTGATCCATAGCCTTCTTCTGTTCCAGCTCCTTCTCCAAGGCCCTCTTCTTCGCCTCTTCGGCTGCCTTCTCCTCCTCCGCCTTCTTCTTTCTCTCTTCTTCATCTTTCCTCCTCTTCTCCTCCTCAATTTTCTTTTTCCATTCTTCTTCTCTCTTCTGATTCTCCTGTGCCTTTCGCTGCGCCTCGGCAGCCTTCGCAGCGTCCTGAGCAGCAGTATCAGAAGACTTGATGGTAATCTTCGGCCTCTTCGACCCTGGCTCATTGAACTTGACACCCTTCTCAGGGGTCTTCTTCTTGATCTCTGTGAAAATAATACAAGTACATTAAGCAATGAACATAAGGTAAGGGAAGAGGCACCAAGAACGTACCAGGAGAAAACCTATACAACGAGCGCAGGTTGCTCGTTTTCCCAACCAACGGAATTCCACCAGCAGTAGGCGCGGAAACCATACCAGCCGTGGCCTCGCTTCTACCCCTTTTCCTGCCAATCAACTGAGCAGCAGCATCTTCTTCTTCAGCCTCCTCATCTTCAGGCACAGAGGGGGTTGCGCCAGCATCAGGGTTACGAGAACCCGCGCTCCCAGAGCTTTTTGAGCCACCCGCTCCAGTTTTTGTCTCAGCTGTGCGCGATAAGCCTTCAAGTGAGTCACTGATCATCACATAATCGTCTAAGTCACGTTGTCGAAGGCGAAGAGTACCTTTAACAGCAACAGCGGTTGCGCGACTAGTGCCAGTCCCCTTGTTGGTCACTTCAGAGTCCACCTTTGTCTTCTTCTTCTTCAGGGGTTTCTTCTTCTTCTCTTCTGGGTCAATCCCTAGGTCGCGCAACACACCTGCAAAGATGTTAGACCACGAACTTAGCTCGCCGCTGGAAGACCCTACTGACTCCTCGCTGGAAAGATAGAGAATCTCTTTCCCAGCAGAAGTCACAGAGCGCAAAGGACGAGGTTTAGGAAATTGCGCACCTTCAGTCGTGGTTGGCGGCGAAGCAAAGGCACCATCAACCGGATACATAAAATTGCCCTTGATCTGGTCATACCAGCTCTCTTCGTCGTCGCGCAATTGGCGCACGCCCATAGACCCACCAAACGTGGCGAAGGCAGCTTGATACAGTTGCGCCTCTACACGTAAATATACATAAGAAACAATTAAAGTAAATACATGAAAAAAGGAAAAGGGGATAACTAACCTTGATCGCCGATCTTCAGCACCGGAACCTCCTTGATGTTGGGTGACCACCGGTCACTCATCTTGGCTGCCACTAACACGTTTTCCCCAAACACCCAATTTGGGGTTGGGTTCAACTGTTGGTACCACCGAGCATTCTTAGGGATCGGAAGGTCTTCTTTCGGTATCGCTTCAGTCCAATCCCTGAAGGGCATGGCAATCGGCAACACTTCCTCACGGATGAAGAAAAATTGGGTTTCCAGTCATGGAAACTCTTTGGAGGGTTTAGTAGAATTTTCTTTGCTGCACCACGGCTTGCAAAAGAAAAGAAACCCATCGTCCTCTGCAATTGGTAGAAGGCCCGGAACTTCTCCACCGTTGGCTCGATGCCATGAGATTGGCATAAGAACTCGAAATGACGAACCCTAACCATCCCAGGTGGGCTCATCTGTGACAGATGGAAGTTGTAATGATGAAGAATATGCCCCATGAAGTTTGTAGCCGGTAACCTAAAGTTACCCTGAAGAAAGAAATCTTCATAAAGGGTAATATAACCCGGTGGTGCATCAGCCGCGGTCTGACCCTGAGCCGGATACCGGGCGTCCCACTCCGGTGGGAATCGGAAACTCCGAACAATCTGTTCGAAAAGCCCAAGATCCCATTTGAGGACAGGAACAAGACCTTCCTCAGCAGCAACAACCTCTTGATGTTCCTCACTCATTATATCGAAAAGAGTTTCTGGAAAAAACTTGAAGATTTAAAGAAATCTTGAAGACGTGAAGAAAACTTTGAAGATTCAAAGAAGAAGTTTGAGAGAGAGTAAGAAAACAACGAAGAGAAGTGAGAACCTCTCACATCTCTTCAGATATATATACCCATCGCATTTAATGCGATGGGTAACCGTGCCGCTTTCGCCGCTAGGCTAACCAACGAGAGGCTGCCACGTCAAGCGGAAAACCAGGGGTGACGGTTACCACGCGCGCGTGGACCTCACTCTCCTGACACGAAGTGCAACCGTCGCAGTCGGCATGATGACATCCGTGCCAGGGGTCAACTCAAACGTCGCACTCAACGACTTATCCCACCAACTTGTCAGAGTTCAAATTTCGAAGTTTCCCGCCATAAAAATTATAAGTAACTTTAGGCAAAAGTTACATGAGCCGCGCAAGCTAAACGTCGCCTTTAATAACCTTGCGCGCTTGATCGGACAAACAATAAATTCCTCAAGACCCGCCTTGGTAGCGGCGCAATTGGAAACAACAATTTCCACATGCGCCACACCAACCAAGATCAAAAGAACATTTCCCCTCCACTTTTATTTCTCTTATTTCTATTAAGTCCAGAGCTCCAACCACTTGCGTTGCGCATGGTGCAGCACTGGACTGGGGGGACTTGAAGGTGTATGGTCCCAAAAAGTCGCGCAAACCTCCGCTCAGGTTGCGCGTGAGACCATACTCCTTATTTTCAGTAAACTTGTTAATAAGGTCCTCGCGTGGGCTACACCACGTTCTGATCTATCCCGCGCAAGGCGCTGCCCACAAGAGGCTCAGATATCAGCACTTAGCATAAAATAAGGGTTAGTTTACTGCCCAACAAGAACCACACAGTAGTGAAGCGCAAGCCTACCTACAGTGGTACACAAGGTACAAGTGGCAGTAAAAGGAGCCAATGAGCGTCCAGCAGGCTCTGGTCAATCGTGCGCCACGATCGTCTGACGAGAAGTACACAAGGACGCCTACATGGCACCAATCAGAGGACGGAGACAACTGTCCCACGATCTCCACTTGTCTGCTGATGGCAGAAGGACAACAAGGCCGACAACAATGACACGTGGCTCCAATTAAGGTGCGCCAGCACCGAGGAACGTCTAGAAGCCACTAAGCGGTCGACGCCAGCGAGACAAAGAGCATATCCGTTATGTTGTCCGTTTCCGGCCCAAGGCCCATCAGCCCATAACCTCTTACACCTCTCCGGCTATAAATAGAGACCTCATTCCACAGGTTAAACATTCTATTCCCTCTACTCTCACTCTTAGCATTTAATTATTCTCAAAGCAGTTGCTTATTCTCACGCCGGAGCCTGGTTAAGAGGGAAACCCCCACATTCCCCTCTTAACGAGTAACGGTGTTCTGTTTTGCAGGATCGAACCATTCAGGTCGGAGCTCAAATATCCATAAGAAGATTAACCACTATGATAGAAACATAAACCAAACCGATTAGTTCCCTAATTAGTTCAGTGTTTCTTCAGAATTAATTAGTGTAGTTTATGGAAGAGGATGAAGAGGGGTTTAAAATGACATAAATGCCTCATGTGCAATGCATGTGAGGCAATTTAACTGAGTTTTTAGACGAGGATAGTTGTAAAGGTTATAGCATGTAACAAAACATGAACATAAAGGTTGGGTTTGGCCGATTTCATAGTGAAAGGTATAAAGTGCAGATTAGATATAATATAAAGGTTGTTTTGTACAATTTTATCTTATATTATATATAAGTGTATATGGTGTTTTTGGTTGTATGTTCTTCGATCAAAATTTATATACCATTTATATGTAACACCAAAGGACATGTAGCCTAATAATATTAGTGTGTTCGTAGTCCCTCCTATACCACGAGGGGGTTCAAATCTCAATTGTGAACAAAATAAAGTATTTAGATGTCTTTAATTTTCCCATTCACTATCAACCAAACAAAAAAAGTTTTTCTTGTTTTCTAATAAAAGGTCAGTATTGTATAAATATAAAAAAGTTTAAAAACATACATATATGTAATTTCCCAGCTACATATATGTATTCATGAGCTACATATATAGCTTTTTTTTATTTTCATTTTCTTAATAATAACTTTTAGTTAAGTAAAATAAAAAATTGATCGGTTAATAGCTATTTTCTCGGTTCTTTCGTAACTTTGTACCTCTCTATTAGACCACACATACACACACACAGTGTGTGTGAGATAGAGAGAGGGGGTGGGAGAAGCCCCTGAAGTGTAGAGAGTCATCAAAATAAACACATTTAATTTGAAGATAGGTAATATATGTGTCCATATAATTATATATTGCACACCATTATTATGCAACCAAAGTCACGTATCATGTGTATCATGTGTTTATAATTATGTAACATGTACACATAATAACGCACAATTGTATTAGTTATGCACCGTTATGGATATATATATAACTCAATTATCAGTTTATCATAGTAAATCAACGTTTTGTTTTTTTAAAAGGCCTTTTTTATGTTATAAAATTTTATAATAATAACCTTTTACTTATAAAAATTTAAATAATTTTCTTTATTAATTGATACTCTATAATAGTTGTGTTAGTTCTTAAATATTTTTTAATTTCTTACATGATTCCTTATATACACGTACCTTAACACACGTATGATGTTCTTCTTTTCTTTTGGGGATTGTATTTTGCCTAAAATTTTATGAAAAGCACAACCCTCGTGAGAGATTTTGATCAATTTAGGGGATTTCGTTTATATCCTAAGTGCTCTATTCACAAAATTATCATTAGTTAATTTTAACCATAGATCAAAGAAGGTCAATTATTCTTAGTTTTCTTAGTTTATTATAAACTTGGTTTTCTTATGGAATGCCCAATATATGTGTGCCCATGGTCTTATTGTTTAGTAGTATTTGTGATTATTCCTTACAAAAGTGTAGTTTTCTTATTCTCTAATTATCTTTTATGTAATATGTTCAGTTGTATTTTACAATTTTAGTAGTTCTTAACATAATACTGATTCTAAGAAAAAACGTGTTCATATATGTACAGTGTTCACATATGTACACACGAAGAGAGAGAGAAAGAGAGAGAAAAAGATAAGATCTTAAGAGATATACAACTTTTTTTTTTTGCTTTCGCTGCTAAGTGCAAGTCATGTATCCATATAGCGTGGGTGCAGTAACATATGACGTATGCTAAATGCTATATAAAAAAATAAAAAAAAAGGTTAATGTATGAATCTAACTCTTTTTATAACTATAAGTGCTACCTGATTTTCATGTCATCTGTCGGTAAACGTAGTTTTCTAGACTTTTAACTAGGGGTGTGTATGGGTTGATTTGATTCGGTTTTTACCATTAACCGTAACCATAACCGCTAGCTTTGGTTATGGAATTTCTTAACCATAACCCTAATCGAACTTCGGTTACGGTTAATCGGGTATGAAGTCGGTTATGGTTTGGTTTTGATTAGTTTCGGTTAATTTACCAAGCAAGGTTTGAAATAAATAGTGGTGTGCATTAAGGACGTGCACGATTTGGACTTAGCTTAGGACTTTTTTATAAGATAACCAAAACTAACTTTTTTGGTTAAATTACCGATGTTGGATTACTTTTAATAAGGTAATTCTCAACAAAAAAAAATTGCGATCATAACACCACAATTCTTCATTCAAATAAAGAGCATCTACATCAAGATCATTTTGTTACTAACATACTTTTAGGGTTTTAGCTTAGTAAAAGAACCTATGTATAGACTATAGTTAATGTAAAACATAAATCCTTTATATAGACTTAATATTACGAGTTCGGTGTAGTTTCGGTTATATCGGTTAACCAAAGCTTCATAATTGTAAACATAACCGATTGGTTGGTTAAACAAATTTTCATAACCATAACCATCAGTTATGTCGGTTATCCGTTAATAGCGGTTCGATTATGTTAGTTATAATTCGGTTATCATTTATGATGATTAATTTACTTATCACTTTTAATATTAAAGGTTAATGTAATATGAAACTTGTTTATTTGTTTGTAAATAGATAAACGTAAGTCGATTAGAGTCAACTCTTTCTTGGTCACTACTAAAATGTATTTTAACAGTAAAAACAAAAATATAATGTTTTACTTAATATACATGATAAGTTTAATGTAAACTTTCCTACAACAATTATTTTAAGGCTGTTCGGTGTGGGGGTTCGTTTCCCGGTCGGTAAGGGTAGTCCTGGCCCGGCTACACCGCCCCCTGGGGACGTTTCCGTCGTCTTTGTGCTCCCAAAGCCATTCGCGACGTCCCTCTTCCTTATCTAACACACATACATGCATGCATGCATACATACATACATACATACATACATACATACATACATACATACATACATACATACATACATACATACATACATACATACATACATACATACATACATACATACATACATACATACATACATACATACAGAGGCTCATCACCACATTCTTGGCTAATCTGTTGAGGCTCATCTCCACATCTAATAATGACGTAACTGCTTACGTGACCGCCTGCATGACGGATCATCCCCAAAGACTACCCTTCTTTGTACTCCTAATTTTTACTCCTATTGGTTAAAAAAAAACATATTGAATAGTTTAATTACAGTCTAGTACTTGTCATGATTTGGGGGACAAAGCATGGTTTTTTATTCTTTTTTTCCTTTATGAAGACTAAAATGCATAAAAAGTTTCAAAATCAGTGATTTGAAAGATCATATATTTTTTTGAAAGAAAATATTCATAACAGTACTTATATAATAATATAATATAATGATGTTAAAATTTCATACTCATTTTCAAAATTTAACGTTTATACTCCTTTTATAACTTACACTAGGATATGAGAAGAGTGTAAAAGACTGAGCTTGATATTTTACTTACATATAACAAAATGAGTAAATGTGAAATTTGAAGTACCTCGATCGACCAATTTTTTTGGATTAAATAAAAATAGTATTATACAGTCCCGAGATCAGTATATATATATGAAATCTCTAAGTAATTTCTTTACACTTTTTGAAGTTAGAATTTAAATAAAATCAAGTATGTTACTGTTTTGACTTTATAAAATATATTTACTAGGCCTATTTACATAATGAAGGTATCATGATTCATGAGCTGTGATCCTTAAAAAACAACTTTATTTTCTTATTTACATAAAAGGAGCTGTGATCCTTAAAAAGACAACTTTATTTTCTTATTTACATAAAAGGAATTGCAACATTTAATTAAAATATTGTTTAAATAATGAGTAATAAAATAATGTGGGTCTCGTTTTGACCAGATATCAAGGACTGGGTGGAAGACGCATGAGAACACCACACCTCCGGCTGGATTGGCTCCACCCCCTCGTGCGCTATACTTTCATCATTAGTAGCATGCCTTCCTAACCTTTAAACCTCACCTCATTACATCCCTTTATTTATACTTGTTAATTAAACTCTTTGTATCTTCCAAATCTTTACTCACATAGATCTTGTATCTTGTATATGTAGATGACCTTTTAGTCTAGTAGCACCAGGTCTTTAGTCATATCAAAATGATAAAGGCTCGAATCCTACAAAGTGAGCAATGCAAATTTTAAGAGATGGGTATTTGTCGTTCAAAAAATGCATATTGTATTCAGATCATCGTATCCATATCCGTGTATAAGTTTATAATCCTAATACACACACGAAGAGAATGTAATATAATACGGTCCCATTACCTCGCTAGCTTATTGAGGACCAAAACAAGTTGGTTTAAATATTGAACATGTGAACTCGAATCGGAAGAATCTCAAACTACCTGACTAGCTTATTGAGGACCAACAACATCCAAACAAGTCAAATTTCTTCCTTTTGAATTGAGCGTACACATCCCTACTTTTTTTAGTAACACAACTTAGGAAGTACAGTCTAAGACCAGTATGACCTAAGTTAGTCATGTAAAACACAAACAAAAAACATGAAACTACTAGGTGTGGTAAATTCCAACACGACAAGGAAATGATCACTTTCCAGGTTGTCATATCTAACATGTTTTATAGACCAGTCGTGTGCGAGTTTATCTGCTTAACTCGTTTATTTAAACTAATCAACCCACCAACCTTTTAAATTAAATCGGTCGGCCCGCTAACTTGTTTTGATCCACTGAGCCCAATTTTTACAACCCACCTACTCGTTAACACGTTTACAGCTTCATTATACACCATTACGTCAACTCATTTAACACGTTTATATATAATATAGGTAAAACGAGTCGTATTTGGGTTACACGGTTTTATGTGTGTGCAGGTTAAGGTTGATGCTTTTAACACGAACAAAAATATGATTCGTGTACGAGTTAAACAATCTAATCAATAACCTGACACGACTAAAACCCCTGCGTGAAACCATGAGCGAATATTTAATTTTTAGAACTCTGCTCTATGCTACAAATCCCTACTAATTATTATTATTATCAATACACATCATATAGTTAGAAGAAAGAACTTTTTTTTGACAGTGTATTCCATGATGCATATGATCAGGTTATAAGGAATCATGCATATGAGTATAGGGGCCTAGTAATTATTTATCCCTATCTCCCATATACATCTTTTCTTTGCTTTCTTAATATCTCATATTTTGTCAAGTTTTAAAATTGACAACCATCTTTCTTCTAGTCAAGTTTAAAACTTAGAAAATGTATTTGTTAGTTAGTTGATTTAGACGTGTCGTGTGTCAATTACTTCATTGATTGAGATAAATATATATTCAAAAACACGTAGAATAGTTAAAGTGCACCAACTGCTTGTTATCAAAGATGAGTTAAGAGGAGATATCACAGTTGTGCTCTAATTATATAGGAACACTGAATTATGTTGATTAATCTAAGAATACTTTATAAGCTAAAGTTGAAGCCAACAAGATAAAAGGGTCTAACCATGTGCAAAGTCTATTTCTGTACTTCAAATAGCTAGTATACTTAGTATATAGACATCATCAAATAGGGAGCTTATAGGGCCAACTTATGTATAGATTTGATGCTATAGAAAATGTAATGTATATTAAGAAATAAGCACAATGCATTGTGACAAGAGGCAATTTGTTATGAGAATGAGGATTAGTTAAAACATATAGTGATTCTTAACTTGATATGGTATTGGTTAAACATAAAGTGATTTTTAATTTGATTAAGTAAAAATGTAACATATGGTTTAACATTTTGTCGGTCCTTTCCATATATGTTTGACTACTCATCCACATTTTTTATTAGAAAATAGAAAATTTACATATGTAAATCAGTCAAAACGGAGCATAGTCAACGGTTAGAAAAAAATAAGATCCTTTATTTTTAGCTATCACAACTTGGTTTTGTTGTTGTCAAAAAACTAGGGAATGCAGAATTCGTTTCGAATTTGAAAAATTCGAAATTCGTTTAAATTCGATTCGATTATCAAGAATTCATTTCGATTATAAGAATTCGAATTCGATTCAATTCGAATCAAGTAAATCGAATATGAATCGAATACGAATTTATAATTTCAAATTCGATTCGATTCGAAATTCGAATAAAAATTATACATCTTTATTTATTACTTTTATATATAATACATATATAACTTTTATTAGGCTATACTATAAATTATTTTCAAATTTTTTTCCATGTATTAAAATTAACCATTACCAAACCCACTACATGACACATAACTAAAACCTAAGTAACAAATCTTTCAACAGATTTCTAAGCGTAAACATATTAACTTGTAATGTGGAGTGGTTATTCCCGACTTCTCATTTTGAATTTTAGATTTGTTGTACTTTTTTTTGAACTTTTTAATGTGATATTGTGCTTTATGGCTGCTTTAAAATTTATGTTTTATTTTGAAAGTTTTTTACATGTTTTTAAATAATCTGAATTAAATCGAATTTATTCGAATTCGATTCGAATTCAAATTTTTAGTCGAATACGAATCGAATACGAATTGGGCTTTTTATTCGAATACGAATTCGAATCGAATTCGATAGGTTTTAATCAAATTCGAATCGAATACGAATTCAAGGAAAAATAAAAATTATTCGAATAATTCGATTCGAATAATTCAAAAATTCGATATTCGATTCGATGAACACCCCACTCAAAACACCAAATCAAGTATATGTTATTTTTTTTAACTTGCCAAGTGTTGAATTCCTTCTAAATTTAAAGAAAAACATGCAACTAAGTTTTTAAGAACTACATTCAATGATTGGTTGTCATAAATAACAGGGATATATGAAATAGAATAGTATACGGTTATATCTAAAAACCTAGGGTATATTACTTAAAGAACATGATTGTACAACCGAGTTTTATTACTATATATTCTAATTGGATGCTATGAAATACAGAACGGTTTGATTTCTAGGTTATATTAATCCGTTTGGTGCAACCATTGGCAAAGGTAATACCTTTAAACAATAAGGGTTATTGGATTTTATCACCTTAAATTATTGGTTATTGGCCGCTGCCACCCCTAACTATCACTTTGACGTCCGTCATCCCTAACTTAACACTTAGTGTGTTTTGTCACCGTATCGTTAACTGATCACTAACATTAGATCCCATTACTATACTTTTAGGGGTGTCATAGGGGTTTTAGGAAGATTTTAGGAATCTTAGGACACCCCAAATGTATAGTAACGGGATCAGAAGTTAGTGATCAGTTAACGACGTGGTTACAAAACACACTAACTGTTAAGTTGGGGGTGGCGGGCATCAAAGTGATAGTTGAGGGTGGCAGGCATCAAAGTGATAGTTGAGGGTGGCAGTGGCCAATAGCCAATAGTTAGAGATGATAAAATCCAATAACCCAAACAACAAACTTTTAAATTAAAATTACACTTCTAGACTTATGAAGTAACATATTTCCCCGTAAATTTATCTTTGATTAGACCTTCTTTTTGACATATAGCAATACTTATAAGAGGTTTTGTTATTGTAAAACCCAACAATATATGTATATTATATGTTAGGAACTTCTGATAGAAGCTACTTTCAAGTGAGAAATCAAGAACCCTAAACTTATTTATAAGTTATGTAAGTTAAATATAGTGTGTGAGAGATGAAGATACAATTACTCAGTTGCTAACTATCTAATGAATCACAATTAAAAATTCAAAAATAATATCTACAAGTATTTATATAATTTTTATAATTATATACTACAAAACTGATGTTATACTGAAAAGGTGTTGTATGTATGTTGTATGTATACAAACAAAAACATGAAGATGAGGTCATAAAAACATAACATTCCGATTTCTGGACTATGATTGTGACAGAATTCTATAATACACTCATTAACTCTACAAGTGAAGTATACACTAGCTGATAACAATAAGTTTTTAAAATTTTAATAAAAAATTAGAGTGTGCATGCTTAGCTTGTGGGCCCACATGTGTTATTCCAACAAGAATAGGGTTGGACCAAGAGTGATCTAGACTATATATAACTCCCATTGACACCTTACTCTCCTCACCATCACTTCCCCTCTTCCCCCATCTTATCTTGCATCCCCAAGTGTTTTACATAACTAAATTAATACCGATCAATGGCGGAAGTTGGCGGTGGTAATGGTGGCGCCACCACCGCTCAAAGAATAATGGGGTGGTTTCCGGAGAGGGTACAGTTGCACCTAGCTATGTTAGCGTTACAGTTCGGATATGCCGGTTTTCATGTGGTATCTAGAGCTGCCCTTAATATGGGCATCTCTAAGATCGTGTTTCCGGTCTATCGCAACATTCTCGCCTTCATTCTCCTCCTTCCATTTGCTTATTTTCTTGAAAAGTTCGTGTTTTTAGTTTTTTTTGTTACATATGTTACTTTTAAGTCGTGTGATGTTAAATATTATGTGTTTTTTTTTTCATGTTGTTTTAATCAGGAAGGAGCGCCCACCGATTACTCTCAATTATCTGATCCAGTTCTTCCTCCTTGCAGTCGTCGGGTATGATTTCATCAATTTCAGTAAATAAAAATGATACAAAAGTTGGAAAATGTTTTTTTTTATTTGCAATAAAAGCATAATAATTACTTACTGCCAATGAGCTAGTGGTGGAGTGGTAAGGGAGAGACCTTGTGTTACAAGTGACTCAAGTTCAATTCCTGCCCCTAGCATTTAGTTTCTGCGGCACCTGGTGATGATGGGAGACTAGGCGAGTAGGCGGCGATCGCTAGTTCGATCCTTGAACTGAGCGGGTTTTACCTCACCGCACTGTCGTGCCTTCGGGCGAGTGTTCACGGGCTTCGGCCCTAGGTGGGGGTTTTCCCCGGTTCGGAAGGCGAGTGTATCCCGATGTGGTGAATTTCGCCAGTAGCCCATTTGGAGGATTCGTTGGCTGTTCAAAAAAAAAATTACTTACTAAAATATTCATTATAATATGACTTTTTGGTCTAAAACGCGCCCAATCACACTATGGGATTACCCTAAGATTTAGATTGCAAAACACTTCCAAAACACTATTGCAAAAGTTTTCTAGTAGTAGTAAACCTAATGTTATAAAGATAAAGATATGAGTCATGAGATTATTCCATTTGAATTTTCCACATATTTTTAAACTTTTTGTGTGTAACTGGTGAAAATTCACCCGTTCAAGGCATCTAGAAACATATTTGTATATTATTAAAAAAAATTAATTAATATCTGATATCGATAAAAAACCATAAAAATAAATATTAATATAGATATCAACGTTATTCGGTTGATATCAGTTCGGTTAATTACGACTGGTACTAGTTTATAACGAAATATTAACCAGTGGAAAATACAGAATAAAAAAAATGGTTTCTAATACATAGTAAATGAATGAATCAGGATTACTGCAAACCAAGGCTTCTACTTATTGGGTTTAGACAACACTTCACCGACGTTCGCCTCCGCCATTCAAAACTCCGTTCCGGCCATAACATTCCTCATGGCAGCCATTCTCCGGCAAGCTCTCAAATCCCATATACAAACACATATTTCCAAAACATTACACTAACTTCACATTTTCATAATTCCAGGATAGAGAAAGTGAGACTAGACAGAAAAGACGGTCTATCCAAAGTCTTCGGGACCCTATTCTGCATCGCCGGAGCATCAGTGATCACTCTATACAAGGGACCTACAATATACAGTCCGTCTCCTTCGCTAAACAAGGTGCGGGAGATGTCGCCGCTGCTTAGTTCTCTTGGAGATGCCAACGGGAAGAGCTGGACATTAGGGTGCGTGTATTTGATCGGCCATTGCTTGTCGTGGTCTGGGTGGTTGGTGTTGCAGGCACCCGTCTTGAAGAAGTATCCGGCCCGGCTTTCTTTCACGTCGTACCAGTGTTTCTTCGGTATACTGCAGTTTATCGTGTTAGCCGCGTTCATGGAGCGAGATCTTAACTCTTGGCTTATTCATACTGGCTCAGAACTGTTTAGCGTGTTTTACGCGGTAAGTAGATAGATATGGCAAACAGGAGGGGCAGAACCAAAGAGGTTCAAGAGGGGGCACTGACACCCTCGGACACTAAATTTTGTTGATTTTTATATTATAAATATGATTTTTTTTTATTTTTTTTAAAGAAAGACATGACTTTGACCCTTCGTCATAACCAGTAAAGTAAAGAATCTAATTATGATTCTACTTAAAAGTTCTGGTTTTGTCACTAATTTATAATAAAATATTTGGATGCAGGGAGTAGTAGCATCGGGGATCGCATTTGCGGTACAAATATGGTGCATACAAAAAGGTGGCCCGGTTTTCGTAGCCTTGTATCAGCCGGTTCAAACCCTAGTTGTTGCGCTCATGGCTTCCGTTGCTTTAGGCGAAGAGTTCTATTTGGGAGGGTATGTATACCATGTTATGTTATATATAAGACAACTTAGTTTATTTCAGAACCAGTAATATATTACTGATACGAATATTGATGTTGCAGGATTATAGGGGCAATATTCATTATAATCGGATTGTATATGGTGTTGTGGGGAAAGAACGAAGAGAGGAAGTATTTGTTACAAAAGAACCCGCCATTGCTCCAGTCTCCGACAGACAACGACGTGCCAAGATCGTCGATTGTCCAACCTTTATTGTCTCAATCAAATGGAAATGTTTGAATATGGAAGGTACTTTTTTATGTTAAAAAGGGGGAAGCAAAGCGTGCATGGTGTGTCATTCTAGTCAAGATTTTGTTTTGCTTTTAAAAAAAGAGAGGTAGAGGAGAAATGCTCAGAATGTGATGATTATTATTTATGTCATGATCGATCAGCCAAGAAAATGCTTTTTATCTATCTATCTATCTATCTATCTATCTATCTATCACATGATGGGTATTGTTGTAACTCTACATCATTCTTGTATTGTATTTTGCTTTTGAAGTTGTATTATGTATTGATTTTGATCAATTTGATGTTATGAATTAAGTTATTTATCGTTAGGGTCTCAATTAAAGGGTTTTAATTTGTCGATCATAATGATGAATTGCATGCATATCACATAAGAAATGTCACATCCTAGTTTACCATTTACACATTTTTTAACTTGAAATATCATTTTATTAATTGCGCCGAAAGTCTTGCAATTTAAATTCAAAACATGTCCTGAACTATAGTAAAAAGTCAAAATAAGTCAAAGTTCAAAATTACTATGTCAAGCACTTTCTTTTTTAATAGCCATAGCCATTAGCCCCCATATTCTCAACTTTTCATTTCCTTTGATATTATGTAATCTTGTAATATATACATACATACACAGCTAAGTTTATAGTTTAACTTTACATAAAAATTTCACATTTCACTTTCAAAGCATCATGTCATTTTTTTTAAAGAGCGATCTATCAAAATACGACATTTTGTGAGACATGCCAATTGGAGGAGGGAGTCGTCTTGTTTTCTCCAAATTTCCTTGCTTGTTGCATCAGTGTCACATTAGTCTTTTTTCCCACTTTCTCAAGTTTTCCTCAAAATGTACAATGTCGTCCCAAGTTTCCAGGTTTTCATATTTCACATCCAACTTTAAATTAAAAATAAAGAACATAAAACATGTGCCTATGTGTGTATATGTATATGTTGTGTGATATATAAGTGTTGTGTGTGTATGTGTATGGGTAGTGTGTATGAGTTAACTGTGTTTGGTTGGTTTGTAACAAGCTTGCACAATATTAATATGAATTATGTTGCGTCATTTTCTTTTATAAAAGTTACTATTGGGTTTTACAACAATATTGTATATTACATACAATGTCGTTTCATGATCAAATTTTATTAGAGGCTTTTTAATATCTTAATACTTGTTTGCTAACACATGCAGACACCATACCAGATGATATAGTGTGGATCTCCATTATCATATAAGAAGTATTATATTTTGAACCTAGAGAACGATTTTACAAGTGAAATCACGAACTCAATCAAGTTGAACCAATAATAAGGAATTAAATCCCACGGGACCCAACAACAATTTTGCTTCACCCGTGAAATCAACTCTTAATTTCTCTTTCGTTTCTTCTTGATATATGGAGGAACGGAAATTACAAGAAGGAATCCAGGATGCCATCTAAACGAAGTAATTCCTATAGGTTTAAGCATCCATTTTGAATTCTAATCCTTCTTAGGGGCTGTTTGTTTACCTCTTAATGAGTCTCTTAATGGTTCAGACCTCTTACTGGTTCAGCACTTAATGGTTCAGACTGTTTGTTTCACGAGCAGATGTCTGAATGGTTCAGACATTTGCCTCTGAATGGTTAAGATTTATACAGAGTCGGAATGGTTAAGACCTCTAATCTGAATTGGACAGACATTTGCATATGAACGGTTAAGCATTATACAGGCTCTTAATGGTTCAGACCTCTTGCTGATTCAGTACTTAATGGTTCAGACCTCTTACTGGTTCAGCACTTAACCATTCACATGTTGCCAAACAGCCCCTTACACTCAAACGGAATAAAACAAACTCTAAAAATTCAAACCAAGATAAACATAATATAAATGAACTTAGATAGACATAAATATTAATTATTATTATTATTATTATTATTATTATTATTATTATTAATCTTCTCTAAGCCACCCTTAGAGAGTAAAACCGAACCCTCCTTATACTTTTCACATTAATTGGTTGGGTCCTTCATGTTGGTATTGTACCAAGTTTCATACTCCCTCTCAATATCAACTTCCTTTGTTTCACAAAGATCTTTCACACTCTCTAAAACTTGCACCTCTCTGAGCTTAATTTTAGATATGTTTTTATCACAATATCTGTAGGTTGTTTTTTTTCTTAGTACAACTTTGCTAGTTTTGAAATGACCCGTTTTAGAAATATTTTGATATGCATTACCTGGTTTTGAATTAGAAAAAAGAAATTGTTTTCTCAACTTCATGATCAAATATCATGGTATTCAAAGCAATTCTTCCATCCAAGCTTGATGTATGCTCCCTCTCGAATCCAACTCCTTCCTACAGATCAGATCAACTGACCGTTGCATTATAAAAATGCAAACTTTGACATCAGCCCCGTTATTTTGTTGACCTTCATCTTTTTCAATTCCATTTGATTCTTCATCATGAGAAACTGTAATATAAGACAGAGCTTTCACTTTGTACGCATTCAACCAACACAATTTCTCTCGTCTAGTTCGGTCACAGTCTCGTTATTTTGTTGACCTTCATCTTTTTCAATTCCATTTGATTCTTCATCATGAGAAACTGTGATATACGACAGAGCTTTCACTTTGTGCGCATTCAACCAACACAATTTCTCTCTCGTCTAGTTCGGTCACAGCCACGTTTTGATTATATGTATTGTCTTCTTCAACCACAATTTTCTCGTCATCTAAATTCAAGATAGCATTAGATGATTCCAAAGTCGTTTTCAGTTGATCCAATTCAGGGATTACCTCATGACTAGTCAACCAGTAGGAGTCTACATAAAAGTACCATTGATTTAACACGTTTGGTTTGGATTCGGTGGTGGCTATAAAAGCATATTATTCTTGAACATAAGCCATATATGCCTCCATATCTCACAGTTCTTCTTCACTAACCACAGTCGCATTTCCCCCCTCCTTATGTTGTCAACAACATATTACCATATGCTTTCTATGTCCACATAATGGCATCTATACGAAAATCATTTTGGTTGATGCTTTGATTCTTTTTCTCGATTCTATCCGTATGATCAATCTTCTTCAAAAAACATTTCTTTGGTTGTCCCGGCCCTTTTTGTTCCTTTCTTTCCTCTTAGGTTGGTCACTTTTATCCAATTACTTATCCTTGCCTTTCTCGTCATTACGGTTATGATTTTTGGTGAATCAATTCTTCTCCTTTCTCGCGGCATACAGGGCTTCAATCTCGATTTTAATTGTCACCTCAGCTAACTATTTTGCCAACGCTCTGGCCCGACATCGATATTCTTGAACTTGATTATACTCAGTTAGGTTGCCCACCCTTATATAATGGTAACAAACCTGCCGTACTTCGGCTTTCAACCATGGACGAGTATTCGCTTCATAAGAGCATCTCTAAACCGAGATTATGGATCGAGTTCTCCAATTTCACGACATACGTTATTTATTTTCGAAAGTATTATGAAATCAGAAGATCACATTGGGACGTCGTCATTAGTTTTCCTTCGACTAGTTGCAGTCAGGCATTGTTTTATCTTCATAAGCAAGGTCTCAAGAGTATCCCATGATCAAGAACATTATCATCGACTATTTTCTTGATGATAAACATCACTCGACCTGCTTTCATTTGCCACTCCCCGATAACAACGTTGATATCGTTTGTCGATGGTCTCGTCTCGATACCGTTCATTACCTACCAAAGATCTTGACCTTGAAGATACGATTTGATACGCGTCGACCATTGTTTGTAGTTGCTTTGATTCGGTTTGTTGAATCCTCCTACGACATGTAACTCTGCCATTGTTTCGGTTTCTTGACTGATTCTACGCTGCAATCGAGTTCATGAGAACTTACCTTCGATAAGTTTCTTCCTGCAATCAGAACCCGGACACCAAACCAGGATGCCATCTAAACGAAATAATTCCTATTTGTATAATTACCAATTTTAAATTTTAGTCCTATTTATACTTAAACCGAATAAAACAAATTCAAAAAATTCAAAAAATTCAAACTAAGATAAACATAAAGTGAATAAATTAAACAAATAGACATAAGCTCTAAGGGTAGGGTTCTAGAGTGACCACTAGGTTGAGAGTGAACTGTATGAACTAATCTGGGCCATTGGATTATATCATCTAGAGATTTTTAAACAATGGCAAGATTGTAATTATAATGTTATAACTTCCCTTTAATATAATTGACAGAAGGGTATTTTCGTCTTTTAAAAATTGCATTTATTAAACAATATAATCAAAATCCCTAAAATCTCGTTAGTTTCTGTATATACAAAATACACAACTGTTAGTGTATACACTTGTGTACAGTCTCGCTAGTATCAGTTTATATAAGATACACAAA
This sequence comes from Helianthus annuus, assembly GCF_002127325.2. Lineage (NCBI taxonomy): Eukaryota > Viridiplantae > Streptophyta > Magnoliopsida > Asterales > Asteraceae > Helianthus > Helianthus annuus. Next base: position 171,336,552 of record NC_035441.2, on the reverse strand, counting down.
TTTTAGTTTATACACATGTGTATAGTCTCGCTAACTATCAGTTTATACAAGATACACAGCTGTTAGTTTATACTCATGTGTACAGTCTCGCTAACTATCAATTTATACAAGATACACAACTGTTAGTTTATACACATGTGTACAGCCTTTTATACATCTGTGTATTATTCAGAAATGGTTACTTATGTGCATATTAACAACATATAGTATATTATGCATGCACACAAGTAGATTCATATAAAAATTATGAAATTAATGAAACGAAACATATCACATGGATGCAAAAATAAATAACTTCATCACATATTCAAAAAAAAGTTAATGCCCAAAATAATTACAATTTCAATCTCAGAGAAATTTTTCAATATTTATTGAAAATTATAAAAAGTTAAAAAAATATATTATGATATCTATATATACGGACTAGCCATTTACCCGCGCGATGCGGCGGGAGTGGCGATTTACAATAGGATACTCGTTTACCGTTAGTTTATCAATCATCTGGTGATATTACGGTATTTGTATGGTACCAACAGTCAGTATAGAAATCAAAAAAAAAAAAATAGCATGGAAAAGTTTAAAATACATGAATCTCGTGTCAATATGGTCAAACTTTTGCTACTATGGGGCTAGCCTAACCTAGAGAGCGAATTAATTTGGATTTATCGATATAAAGAGGAGTTACATTTAGTAAAAATATGGTCAATGCTAATATTATTGGAAGTCAAAATGCATGTAACACTTTTAGTCAAAAGGCTATTTTTCTGAAAATTGTTGGTCAAAATGGGTAGAGAAGTAATTTCCCGTTTTTTCCTATCAAATGACCGGCCTTAGGAGGGCAATAGTAATTGTATATAAACCAAAATATATTTTTATAACTTCAAAAACTATAAATATTTTAATTTACTAGTGGGAAACCCACGCGTTGCCGCGGAGTCGACAACATAGGGCGTGAACATATCACCAACTTACCATTTACTATACCTGTAACGTAGATTACCTTTTTTTTTTAAAGAGCAAACATTTTCTCATTCATCTCACCAAACTTTTTTATACACTGATTAACAAGCTGCTAAAACAAAGTATACATCTCCCCTATCGGATTTTACATTTACCACCTAGTTCAACAATTTTTATTACACAGCAGTGAAATTCACCCAATTGCTCCATTATGTATTGTTTCGTTTCGCCCGATGATTGAACTATAGGAAGGACATTGCTTGTAACTCTCTGAATATCTTGTCTATCTTTGGCCGACTACCCGAAAATATTAGATCGTTCCGTGCCTTCCAAATCACCCAACACGCCACCAAGATAATCATTTGTATCACCCTTTTCGTATGGTTCGATATCGCCAAGTTTTTATGTACGTCGAACAGGTCATTCATTGTAAAAGCGTAGATTTGCGGAATGCTACACCACACATTGACCTTGTGCCATATTACTGCTGTGACGTAGCAAGAGATGAATAGATGATCCGCGTCTTCATCACGTTCTCCGAAATTCTGCATAGAGTCGGCCCATGGTGAATATTGCGTCTGTGTAAAACTTTGAGAGTGGGCAACCTATCTTGGGCTCCCTGCTAACAAAAAATATTTAGTTTTTTTCGGTACCCATTTAACCCAGTGAAAAGGTCGAAAAGGAACTGAATATCTTGAAAATAACAAGCGACAATAAGCGACTGAGAAGGCACCATCCAGACCCGGAACCCACACCCAATTGTCTTTACCCATTGAAACCAATCTCTCGTTGACAAAAGCATTAATCTGATTCAATTGGCCTCCTGACTTTTTGTGCATGCCTAATCTTCTTGGCAGAAACAAAAGTTGCTAATACACCTTTTAGGATAAACAAAATAGAATGAAGTTCCAAGCTAACTACTCTGGTGGATCATATTTATCTACTCAATTCTCAAACTTATAAGATTTCCATGAACCTTTCTGGTGGCATTATAAATTTAGCTAAAATTTGTATTCTGCAAAATATCTATAATATTATATAAAAAGAACTTAAAAAGCCTAATCTTGATGTGAAATTTAAAAAGAAATTACTAAAAACTAACCTGGTCATGAATACATAAGTGGAAGTGCCCAATTTGTTCAACCTATTGTTCATAGAGCCTTTTACTCTTTAAACATTGTATTGCCGCTGAATAACACCCACAAAACAAATGAAACAACATGAAAGAGTCACCCTTAAGAAAAAACACACAAACTGCAAGTGCGTAACTCAAGCGTTTAGACCTGAGGCGGTAAGATGAACAAATCGGTTGGGCTAGGTTGGTAACGGGTCAGAAGACATGGTCTGCTAAATCGCCATGACATTGAAACCTGAAAACCAACCTGAGTCAAGGCCAATTAAAACCATATAAGAATAGGTGAAAGGAAAACATTAATAAAGGATACGGTGGTTACTTTAATACACCATCTAGACACATTAAAAAGACATAGGCTGCTAAATCACCACAAATGGAAGGCTCACATCAAAAATAATTTCATTATATGCTAACAAAAATATATATATTTTGGCTAAAGACAGAAAAATCGCCAAATCAAAGGTTCACATTAGAATTATAAAACCAAAAACACATCTTGACACAGAAAAATCCCCATATTAAAAGAACATAACAGATCCGTTTTGAATTGAACCGGAGTACGTTTCGAAGCGAACCGTTTCGACGCGAACCGGTACTGGTCGAAACGGTTCGGTTCTTAACGGTACTGGAAGATTAACACCCAGTTTCACATCCCAGCCCAGCTCATCTTCTTCGACAAAATCTATAATTTTGCCCAGCTCATCTTCTTCTCATAGTGATACACAAATTACCTGACTATCCTCCTTATTGTTTAATTTTTCCCTGCTGGATTGAACATATAATTAACCACCTGAAACCAAAACAGAAAAGTTAAGATTGAAAAAATAAAAAAAGACTAATGAATCTGAAATATATGACTAAGGATAACTGGTCTAATATCACATAATCACTACACCAAAGTGAATATCCAAACAGCCCACCTGACCACTGTCCGAAGACTACCTCTACACACTGATACAAATCCACCCTAGAATTTAAATAAAATAAAAGATGAATTAATCTTTTTTAAATAATAGAGAAATTAAACAAAAACATGAAACACCCAATCGATTTCCTTACCACAATCAAAACCTAAAAGGTACCTGATCTAACAATAGGTTGAATGGGCGGCGTCGTTGGTATGGATGCGTTGAGGGAGTGGCTGGAATTGTAGACGATAACGCAACATACGAAGCCGATTTTGATGGAATTGTTGTGTGTTATATCTGTTCCCACTTTAACCTCCACTTCATGTCCCTGAGAACAAACCATGAAACAAGATTCATTAATTTTCCCACATAACCTCCTGAATATGTGAACATGATTAGCTTGGTATCTGTATTATCATTAACCTGATGAAAGATGGTCAATTAGAGTTTTGCATCCAAGAAATAAACAAATTAACCAGTAAATAACGAAATTAAATCCAAAAAATAAACAAATCCAAAATATAAACAAAACCAAAACCCTAGCTCAATACAAACACAAGTCCTCAAAAACCATACAAATTGAACACGTATGAAGCGTCTGATGATACTAAATTCATCGAAAACAGATATAATAATCCGTAAACGAACAGAAACGACGTGTATGTATGAGGAAAAAGGGGGGAAGAAATGGAAAACAAACCCTTGCGTACGGTCTCGATCTCAGCACCGGCGCGACGGGCGGCGTTGATGGCTTTCTCGTCCTTACGAGCGGCGGCGGTGGGGGCTTTCTTGCGGATCACCACCGGTTCCAGTCCTCTGCGACGAAGAAGATATTTGTTTGTTGGATGGATTATAAAGGGGAAGATGAAGTAATCTCTGCAATGAATCGATTGAACATGAACTAAAACATGAATGAAGGAACTGAATCATCTATTAGAAACCGAAGCATTCAATAGGAAGGTGAAATCCCCCAATTACCCCTTCGGTGTCTTAAAATTTTGGAGAACTTGCAACTTAAATGGCTTTAAACACCTTGTACATGATGTTTTAAAATTGATACACGTAGCAAAATTACCATCTTGTACATCACTTCTCTTTTTTATAATAGTATAGATTGTTGTCATCAAGAGGGTTTTTAGCTAAACATTTGTTTTTATTTAGACCCTAAAAATTGGTTAAGTCAGCCCTATTATATCATATGACACTACAATTACAAAGACAAATTTATCGACTATACTAATGTACAAGAATCGCAATCAACTTTTCCAAGTCAAGAGAAGCCACACTCATTTAAATACAAACTGAAGTGACAAGCTTCATAACCAAGATGGTAGGAAAGGACAAAAAACAAAAACAAAAACTTACACTACCGAGTCACTTAACCACCCTCCTATTTAGTCACCAACATGCAATGGAATATCCCAATGGTATAATGCATTTTACATGGATCAATTTACAACTTCAAATGTGTCAGGGGTACAATTAGGGGTATTTGTTATCTTATATTGCTGGTTTTTCCTTTTCAATTATTAATAGAAGAAAAATAAAATGTTAACTATTAATGTGACTTACGTTATAGTGTGTAGGTACAAAACACTATGCTAACCTCAAACTATAAATGGACTCCCATGTGTCAAGAGTTTTAAAGGCATGTAAAGTAGTACTACTATGTATTAACACATGCATCACTTGTGATGATGAGTCAAATATTGGCATTTATAACCAAACTCAAGTTTTAAAAAGTAAAAGTCACTGTCCTATGACTTTCTCTTTGGTCAAACAAATTAGATTTCTTATGCAGAATGAAATAACTTTATAACATTAAAGTTTGGGTCCTTTGACTTTCTTGTGGAGTTAAATATGGGTCATTTACATATATCCCCTTCCTAAGATCACTTATTACATATTTACCCAACTCTTAAAATCAATTACATATTTCCCCTTCCTAAATCATTTATATTACATATATATCCATTTTACTAAAATTACTCATATTAAATTACCCTTTTACCCTTAATGAACTTTATTTTGTGACTATTTACATATTTTTTATTTCTAATGTATAATTAAAATTACTATCTTATTTTTCGTTTTTTAAACAAAAATGAAAATATCATGATAAAAACAATCCAAACGAAATCAAACAAAAACCCTATGAATGAAGTAATCATCTGTATATCCCAGTTTAGTGCCACATTCATAGCTCTGCACTCAATCCAGTTGTGAGGTTGAATAGCAATGTTTTCAAAAATCTTGGCAACATGGTTCCTTATATGAGATAAAATCCACCTGTTTCTATTTTTCCCAAAAATTCAGCAAGTTGTGTAAAGAATTAGGACAAAAACCTTTTAACAATTGAAGAACCATGCCTTTATATCAATCGAAAAAGCTTTTTATCCCCCAATTCCTCTATTCCTTTTTCCTTTTCTGATTATAAGCAAACAGTTCCACATAATACTCAAGAGAGAGAGAGAGGGAAAGAGAAATGGAGAATAGAGAAAGAAAAGAAGTTTGGATGAGAGAGAAATGGGTCCGGTCAGCCACCCCACTCCGGCGATGGTTGCTGCATACGTTTTTTCTGGTGGATTAGTGGCTAGAACCGTCGCACCTGACAGCGCTAGAGGCGATTCTAAGCAACATCGTTAGAACATCATCAAAACTTACCTGAATGTAATGTTGTGCAGCACAACCTTAGATCTGAATGTAATACATAAATATATATTAAACTATTAAAATATAGTAATAATTATACATATATTAACTAAATGTTATAAATTCTAAACTAAATAAATATTTTAATTATAATTTATATATATATATATATATATTATAATTTATAATGTAATCCGGGTCTTAAATCCGGTCAAACCGATCGGACCGGTCCGACCTTTGACCCCATAAGGCGACCGGGTCGACCTCCGGTCCGGTTCTGAAAACATTGCAAATAACCAAACCATATATTTAGTAATAGAAAGACAAATTTAGAAGGGCTTAAATTATGAAAATTGTATTTAAGTTTAAATTACACACGTTTGTCATTTGACATGTTATCTTATTGGGGTTATGATGTTATTTATGACTTGTATTTGGGTCTTGTAGTTTGGCTGCTAATGGAGTATTGTTCTGACCATATGCATATGCATATTTATTTCTTCGGTATCCTCCTTCGATCAAGAACAAAAGGTTAGTTATTCATTAATTATAAATGGTTAATGGTTAATTCCTTCTTCGCCACCTAAAACACATGATATTCCTTATTAGTGCTCATGAATGGTTTTTTTTTTGTAGGTTTATATTGCATATATGGGATCTCTTCTCAAGGGAGAATACTCGTCTTCATTGCATCACTCACGAATTATCAAAGAAGTTATTCATCTTATCTTTTAGAGTTAAATGCTATTTTAGTCCCTGTGGTTTGGGCCATTTTACCAGTTTAGTCCAAAGGTTTCATTTTTAACCTGTGGGTCCAAAAAAGGTTTCACAGTTGCCATTTTAGTCCACTTGGTTAACTTTATTCATTTTTTCTGTTAACGAGAAGGCCAATTTGGTAATTTTGTATGTAATTATGTTAACTAAAAGGGCAATTCAGCCATATAAAATGACCGAATTGGCCTTCTCGTTAACAGAAAAAATGGATGAAGTTAACCAAGTGGACTAAAATGGCAAATGTGAAACCTTTTTGGACCCACCGGTTAAAAATGAAACCTTTGGACTAAACTGGCAAAATGGCCCAAACCACAGGGACTAAAATGGCATTTAACTCTATCTTTTATTTAAAAATTTTAGATTAGAATCTATATATAATTATTTCCTGTTATACTTTGGAAAAAAACCAGTTTTGCAAGCCATGCTTTGATACAAAGCTATAAAAGAAGCTTCAATGGGTTTGCTGCATATCTGACCGAGGAAGAAAAGCATAAGTTAACAAGTAAGTTACTTTACATACTTGGATATCTAGTTATACATAATATATGCATCAATAGTATAATACTAACGGATATTGATTGAATATTGTCTTCAATAGGAATTGCCGGGGTCGTCTCGGTCTTCCCCAGTCGAAAGTTGTTGTTACAAACAACAAGGTCATGGGATTTCATGGGGTTATCCCAAAGAATCGAACGATGCCCTGAAGTGGAGAGTGACATCATAATAGTTGTCATTGATACCGGAATATGGCCAAAGTCAGAGAGCTTTAGTGATGAAGGCATTGGTCCTATTCCTTCAAAATGGAAAGGGGAATGTGTTGGTGGTAAAGATTTTGTGTGTAATAGGTAAGTTTGTTCAATGTTTAATTAAGTTGGCATGTGATGCATTTTTGAAATCTAGATTGTTACATAACAATTAAAAGTAAGATAGTACAAAGTTAATAGTTGCTATGTTCCAAAAAGTTAATATATATATAGTTTGCAGCGTGTAAAACATTGAAGGCTTCTAACAAGTTTAAACTTTGAGTTGTGTTTTAACCTAGTCAAACCATCAGGTGTCAAATAGAATTAGGGAGACATTAAATAGCCTAGGTGCACATAACAGAAAGGTAGAAACAGTTACTGTGTACAAATCATTCAAAAACTCACTACATTTACAAGCCTCCAACAAATCCTCTGCAGGTCATCATCAAATTTGCACCAACCATCCAAAAACCTACTACATTTACAAGCCCCACAACTCCAACCCCAACCCCAATTATAGTAACATATATACTGTGTAACATAAGTCATAAAGCACTCCTTAAACATGGAGACTCGACAATAAGTAGCCTCTGATGTCAAAAATACAAATAAAACGTCAGCTCTTTTTAAGCCTATTGTACGGGTATGGAGGTTTTTGTTGTATACGAAGCTGACTCATTGAGGGATTATAATATTCAGATAGTCAAGGGTGGTTCCCATTAGCGTGCTCTAGAGCTCATCCAATCGATTACATCATCAATTCCAGATTGTTCGCCAAAGGTGCATCTCATTAGCAAGTAATCAGATTGGATATCAACATATAAGTTGATTTAAAATCTCAAAACACTTGGTGCTTTTAACTTAACAACACAGATCTAGGTTTAAATCAAGCAATTTTCACAAATATCAATCTTAAAATGTAGATCTAAACTAAGTCGTTATAACATACAAATAAAATAGTATACGGGTTGGGCCAGGTTACACAGAATAAAAACGGTCCAACTAAAATGGTTCAGACCAGGTTACATTGACTTAAAATATGTGTAGCCAGGTTAGACCGAATAAAAACAGCTAAGCCCAGGTTAGAATGACTGAGATGATAGCAAATAACATCAAAGGCCATTAAGTCAAGGAACAAAAGAAGTTAGTGAATGCAGTTTGTATTATATACTCGAAGAGTGGACATATAATGGATTAGCTAAACATTCATTATAAACACTACAAATTCACTTTTGAACAAAGTAGGTTTGGTCGCTTCACCTGCTCCTGATCATGGTTTATAAAAACGTGAAGCGCGTAAAAGCGTAGAGGTTTAAAACTGAGGCGCAAAGCGCAAAAGCGGCGGGCTTTTCAACGCAAAAAAATTATATAAATCTTTTATATATTCTATAGGTTTCACGGGTTATATACCCAATATTTAGAAACAAATAAGTTTTATTTATGTTTTAATATTAAAAATACATACATATAAAGCCTAAAAAGCTAAATATTACAACATGTGACAAATAATTAGATCTTCTTTGCTGGCAATTCGAACAGACATATTTCTTATCAAAAGACCCATCTGTTTGAACAGATGTATCATTCATGTTTTTAGCCAAGTGATCAAAAGATGATGCAACCAGTAAAATAATTTCGCTATCGTTTAATAATGACATGTAAAGGTCAGAACCAAAACAGGTTGGGCCGACCCGTAACTACCACCCTATTGTTTAATAATGACACGTGTAGGTCAGAACCAAAACGGTCTGTGGCTCTATGAAATCTGAACCAAGTCAGGGGCAGATAAGTCGAACAGGTTAACGGGTCAGAACCATAATCAGTTGGGTTGACCAGTTACATTTTCACCTCCTTTTTTAATAAGAAAATGAGTAACCAGAGTAGTTTAAAAAGTACATGTGCAGCTGCTGCTTCCTCAGTTTCTCTCAACCTAACAAGAACTTCACCAGCTGCATGAACAACTTCAGCAGTATCCCTGAGTTGACTTTTCAAACTTCAATTCTCCTTCTTCAACAACTCTCTTTCCTTCTCTCTCTCAACTCGCAACACCGACAGCTCAGCAGCCAACGACTTCGAAAACCGCTTCTCGTGACCTTTCGCTCCGGCTTTAGCCGTAGCCTGTTTCACCTCCGCTATCCCTTCAAGAATCAACCGGTGTTTCTCCACCAGTTCATTATACTTCTCCTGCAAATCAGCATAATGTTCCACCATTTTCAAAATCCTCCAATGCCACATATCTGTAATAAAACATAAAAACCATACGCAGATTACCAAATGAGAAATTTAATACTCAAGTACAAAGAATTGCGATGAAATTCATACTCGTGACCACAATGCACAAACCGATTATTTTCTTTAACTGGTTCAGTTAACCTAACCGCTGGTTGTTTTCACATTTTTGCTAGTTGGATATTGCTTTAATCGGATATTACTTTAACTGGTTTGTTTATTCACTTCAACCTGTTCGGTTAATAATCGGTTATTTTCAAAAAAATATTCGCGATTAACCAGTCCATCAGTTAAAAACCAGTTAAAAATAACTGGTTAGTTCTAAAAGATCCCTAACCAATTACTAACCTACGGTTGAAAACATCCACTAATCAGTTACTCCTCGATCAACTATTAACCAGTTACGGTTTTAGTTAATAACCAGTTTTGCAACTTTCGAGTTTCGTCTAAGGGTTTGTTTTTTTCGCATAGGGATCCAAAAGGTTTGAAATCTTGCCATTTTCATCTGACTCATTAACCCCATCCATTTTCCCCGTTAAGTCAGGGGAATTTCCGTCTTTTTTGTTAACTTAAAGGGCAACTTTTTCAAGGGTATTCAGTCTTTTTACATAAATTGAAAAAGACCGTATTGCCCTTTAAATTATGAAAAAAGACGGAAATAGCCCTGACTTAACGGAGGAAAATGGATAGACGATAGAGTTAATAAGCCGGATGAAGATGGTAAGATTTCAAACCTTTTGGATCCAGATGCAAATAAAACATCCCTTTGGACAAAATTTGCAAAACTGGCTAAACCTCAGGGATGAAAATGGCATTTTACTCAAAATAAAACTAAAAAAAAAATAATGAAGTTGAGAAAATGAATCTTACCTCCAAAGTTAAATTCGTTACCACTTCGATATCTGAATTTAGCAGCTTCATTGACAATCTACAAGAACTAATGAGCTAAATGCCAGTCGTGGATACTGAATATATGATAAATTAGCACGGTGGAGCTACATACCTGATCAAAAGCAGGAAAAAAGTAATCTGCAAATTGAATTTCCGCTATAGCGTGATTCCCCTGTTACAAAAGTAACAACAATAAGCCATCACTACAACTATATTTAAAACATGGTATAATATCTTTAAACACTTACCATTGGTGCAAGACCAATAGCAAATCCAACAGAACCATGTAGTAAACCAACATAAAAAGTCAACTTTGTAGCTTAAAACAAGTCAAAATTGTCAAGAAACCTAAAACTTCATGTTAAGCTCTTCCTGCATCAAATTAAATGGTATGAAATCAATAAAAAAAACTAACTGAAACTCTAAACTGAAGATTATGTTATCATGTTAACTTCCTCCTGCATAAAATTTTAGTGAAATGAGTTCGATCCAAAAAGTAACAGAAACCCTAAACTAAAGAGTAAAACTAAAGAGTAAGTTATCATGGATTTATGTTAAGCTTTAATGGGGTGAGGTCTATCAAAAAGAAATAGAAACCCTAAGCTGAAGAGAATGTTATCATGTTCAGCTCTTCCTAGATCAAATTTAATGGAATAAAATAAATCACAAAGCAACTAAAACCCTAAAGTCCTAAACTAAAAAAGCATATTATCATGTTAAACTCTTCCTGCATGAAAAAAATATGGTATGGAATCAATGAAAAACTAACAGAAACCCTAAATTTATGTTAAGCTCTTCCAGCATAATAAAATCAACCAAAAAGTAACAGAAACTGTAACAGAAACCCTAAACCGAATCGATACCAAATTAACATAATATGTAAATTAGGTAATACCTCGTTATCGAGAGTGCAATCCATACCAACAGAAGTTCGAATATCCCACTCCTCATTGCTGTGATCTTCCGGTTTAGATAGTTGCGACTTCCGGTTCTCATCATCATCTTCTTCGTTGTCATCAAGCTCTTGAATATCAGACTCCAGGTCTCGATTGGAAGCGTGGGGTTCGGAAACAAGGCCTTGGAGAAAGGGGGAATATGGTTTAGGGTTGTGGAGACGGTGAATGAGTTCATCGGTGTCTTTTTGGAGATGGTTGTGAGGTTTGTGTTTTAGGGTTTCTCTGGGAAGAAGAAACGATAGGAACAGATCTTCTGGCGTATAATAAAAGTGTCTTGGGATGGGGATGAGTAAAGGGATTCAAAAATTGAATCCAGATCTGGCCGCCCAAAGTTTGTTTTGCCGCCCAGTGATTTTTTGTGCTTTAGATGCTTGCCGTGTGTTAAAGAAATTTTTTTCAACACCTTTACGTTTTAAAGGTTGTATAATGTGCTTAAAATGGTTGTACAATGGCAAATGACCATTCTTGCCCTTCCTATATGCTTATTAAAGTAGTATAGATAATAAAAGAAAAACAATATTAAAATTAAAATTAAAACAAAATCTATGGATAAAGAAATGATGAAAAAATAATTAAAAATGAGAGAGAGAAATAGAGAGAGAGAGAGAGTTAAGAGATGAGAAAATTAAAGGATTTTAATTAAAAATACTTGGCTGCCAATCTTACCCTTTTAATCTAAAAAATGATCAAGGGGTAAGATTAGTTCACCCTCAAGAAGTTGTTCACTCTTGAATCTAATCCTGAGCTCTAATATAATAACAATATTAATAATTATTATCATCCTTCATCTCCTCGTAGTTATCCTGTAAGATTTATACTTTTCACATTAACCGTTTGGGTTCTTCATATAAGTAATGTACCAAGTTTCATAAGTAATGTACCAAGTTTCACATTATCGACCATATGTATCTATCTAATGTAGGTTGGTTGAATTACCTCCAACCTTACTTTGAAAGATTTTAGGCATAAATTACATTTTAATATTAACCTTATAAAGAAATATTGCACATGTTTTGCTATTTTCTAAACAAATAACGTTTTTGTTTAGGGTTCAACTAAAAAATATGTATGTCATGATGCCTTTAGAATGCTCGTCCACTGAAAAAACAAATTATTGCTTAAAGCCTAAGTTTTCTTTTTGTAGTTTATTTGTTTTCTTATGTTGCGTTTTTAGATTAAACATAAGTAAACGTACTTTGTATATTAGCGAAAAAGAATGGTGTCAATCATCACAGACCATTTTTCACTCGGTGCTGTTTTTCGTTTACTCATTTTCAAGTTAAGAATTTCCAATATCAAGAGTACCCAAAGTACAAAAACTACAAATTAATTTGTCACGAGTTAAAGATTCTTATAAAGGAAGACACTTGCTTCATCTACTAGCGAGATATTAAAACAACTGTTGTTATACCTATTGGTACCTCCCATTAACATTCGTATGCACGATAAGAAGTCTCAAAATAATATTATTGGTACATAAATATTTATTATTTTGTGAGATCTTCTATCTATAGTATGAAATATATAGATAATAAATTATAAAATGTTGTTATCTCTATTGTAGATGTTAATCAGCAACCAATAAAGTACGTGTCTACTTTTAAAGTAACCCGTCTACTAGACGGGTATTAAACTAGTTGTAATGGTATAAAATAAGTATCCTTTTTTGTAACTTGTACTTTTTATGCTCTTATGCTGTGTTTTCTTTTGGTTCTTGTTTCACAATCATGGCTTGATGTATCAACCAATATTTTTCTTTTTACACTTGTTTTCATGCATAACAAATCCATGCTCCTCAATTTTGACCTCAACATTACATCACTATCACATATAATAACATATTAGATAAAAAAAAATTACTTACGCTTCTTACAAATCTTGTCTGAATGCTCCATAATTTTCCTAATGCTTCTTCAAAAAAGGTGATTATCTAAACTCAAAACCCTTTTTTTGTCTTGCAGTCTGAATATGCAAGAGAAGGCTTCGAGTCTGAATATGCAAGAGAAGGCTTCGACTCTCCTTTAAAGGTGAATGTCTAAACCAGTTACCAAATCGAAACTGAAAAAAAAACCCGAAACTGATACCCGAACCAGTTTGTAAAAAACCGATTCGGTTAGGAAGAATCGTGGAATTTAAATAGGTTAGAGGTTTGTGATTCAGGAACAGATTTATTTTTAACCAAAAACCGGCTTGAAACCAACCTTAGCCGGTTCCAATAGGTTGCGGTTTTCTGCCAAGCCCACTTGTAGCCCATATAATAAGGGCTGCGTGTTTGGTAATATACATTTGGAGCCCATCTAAACATATTTTGAGTTGATACCTAAATACTTGTTAGAACTTAAATGCAAAATTCTTTCCATTTTATTTTTTTATATGATTTTATTACCAAATAAATTAAAAAAAATAAACAAAATTCAATGAATTAGTAGATTTCTTAATTATTAAAAAAATAGAAATAAAAAAATAATCTTTACATGTATGACTCGGGTAAACGGACATGTATGTTTCAGGTAATGTGGTCGGATATCACTTAATACCATGCATGTCCCAAACCGCGATACTTTTTAAAATGAATCTCATATCAGTATCATTCTTGGATATCCGTCCCATTACCTGCCCATCACAAACGTTTTGAACTTGGAGTTTTGCAGTGGAATTCGAATCCATTTACTGTCCCCAACAAAGGATGCCAGCTACATGGCTCGTTTAAATAATAGACAATCAAATGGAAGATGCTAACGAATATTTGGTGGGCTAGAGCTCAAAACTATATGAGAGACTAGGCTCAATCTCTTCACCTAATTTAATATTGATCTTAAATTTGGTTTGTATAAAATTCGATCATCCAACTCGATTACAATTAACTTTGTTTATTTGATTTTTTTTTTTTTTGCCGGCAAAATGGAATGATATATTGAAAACAAAGAACCAAAAACCCTTAACAAGATGCTAAGGGCGATGTACAATGATCAAACAGACAACCCCCAATATTACAAACTAATCACAGACTTTGAACTTGCACCAATTCTCCCACGTTACACCCTAAAGATTAGACCTATTTTTAATCCAACTTTGTTTATTTGATAAATATATTACCATGATGATAACCCTCAAACTCAAAATATCAAAACACTACTGTAAAATCCACAACATAACTATACTGAGGTTCGTAGGGACAATTAGTATAGAGAACACTCAATTACTTTAGCATTAGTGTTGGAAAATAGATGTATAATGAAACAACATATAGGATTATTAATACTTTTAGACTATAATCAAATAACCCTTTGTTCATAATGTTAACAGTAAACACAATATTTCCATTTCGTTTAGTTTGAAAATTATTATAGAGCATATATACGTATGGTCACACTATGTGTGTATATACGATGGGAATATATACCTTGAGCAATATACATCACGAATGGAGAATCTTAAGTGTCCACTTTTGACATTTTGTTATTCTCTTTCAATTCAATAATGCTATCTATATCTATATCTATATATATTCAAAAGTTTAGTTATATGTTCTATTTTAAAACCAAAATTTATGGTTGTTTTAAATGCACCAATACTATATTATAAAGCATTTCCTCAATGACTTCTTAAAAATTAAGAGGTACAAGAAGAAATGCTTAGTATACAACATACAAATGCATATATTAATTACATTTTGGGGGTGAATTTGTCTTTCTAACACCATCATGAATTAAATACACTTTAATATTAAAAATAAAAATGAAATAATATTAAAAAAATAATTAAATGAGAATATAATCACAATTAATTATAATAATGAAATAATAAGTTCGGTACTTAAAAGAAATTGAAAACTTGAAATGCAATTAATAAAAGAAACCTACTGGAATAAACCACAAAAGCACTCCAAAGGTCCGATTTCAATCAATATGTAATAAATTTGATCGATTAAGGAATCTCCCATCATTACTATAAATTCACCATTTCACTCAACATCAACTCCTTTGTCTGCTATTGTGCGACTTAGAACCGAAAAGAAAGAGATAAGTTGATATGAAATTGATTTATCTTGGTGGAGAGACACTTCATACTTCAGCAAGGTACCCTCGCATGACTATAGTATCTGGAACCATTTACCAATGTATTGTTTAATTGTTCATAAATTTATAGTATTTTTCCTTTTTGCAGCTTCATGTATATGGAGGTGTAAAGGGGTGGGTACGAGAAAAGTTATCCATTTGGAGATAAGTCTTTATTTGGCCTATTGGTATTTCCTTTTTTAATTTCTAATTGAATATTTTTTAACATATGATGCTTTTGTGTGATTTAATTGATACTAGGAAATATTTGAGGATGTATTGTTTGACAGGATTTGGCAGCAAACTTTAAGGGCTCCGATGTTTTCAACACGCACAAGAGATTTAAATTGATTGCGTTTATCTATACAATCATATAAAACATTTCACAAGGGTTCCAACCAAATTTAAATAATTGCAACATTTTATGTTTATAGTACAACAACTCAATGAAGTTAGTAAAGGGACAAATTAGTCTTTCTACATGAGTATAAATTGATAAATACAATTAAATTGATAACTTTATAAATTAAGTATTGTTAAATACTTGATAAAGAATTAAATCATTTGACTTAATCAAACATCATCACCTTCCTCATATTTACATTGCTTTTCCGTTTCAACTTTTCCGTAACCGATGAGTTGATTGAATTTTATAATTAAACTAAATAATAAGGGTACATCAAAATATTGGGTTGTAAACGAATATGTGCTTTACTTATAAATTACTAACGGCATATGTGTGTGTATATATGGTGGATCCCAAATTTAAAATTAATATAACTCTTGAAATGAGAATTATAGGAAACGTTGATAACAAAAATAAAATAAGTAAATCAAGATAATTTGTGCTAAACATCATACAAATAAGGTTACAACCTTTTTGCAATTTTATCACATAGTTGATGAACATCATATGAAATAATAATAATAATAATAATAATAATAATAATAATAATAATAATAATAATAATCAAAATATAAACAAAGTTAATCAACGTTATTATGAATTTAATTATAACTATAAATGGTTTTAAAACTTTAAAGATGCTAATCAATTTGAAACGACAATTACTAAAAGGTAATGGTTTTAAAACTCAAAAGATGCTAACCAATTTGAAACGAAAATTACTAAAAGGTAATTTCATATGGTATTATCTATAATACCTAATAATTGCAACAATAATGATTAAATAATGAACTTAGTTAGAGATGGTTTAAAACTCAAAAAAATCTTCCTGCATCTTACCCCAAGTCTCATGGATTAAGGTTAAAATGATAACCATTGCATAATTAGGAACCACTTTTTAGCCCTTGGATCATATTTTGATGGTTGAGATTTTCTTGGCTTATGGTGTGGATTGAGAAGGGAATGTTGACCCGAAACACTTTCTTATCCCAACATTTTAATCTTTTATGTAGATGATTAGCGTAAAATACAATTACAAAAGGTATTTAACTTCTATAATCATCTAATTCTTAAATTAAATAATTGAAGATGCACGTTGGAAAAATTTTGACCCGTTTCCTATTTAATCTACCTCTTTTTTTAGTTGCAAGCGTTCATTTTGAGTATCCCGAGGCGTAAAATAATGGACGAGACACAAGAAACCATGAGAACATCCGCCTTCCCGAGTACCCACGTGAAGGTAGAACCGTAATAGTAAAACCCATAATGGCTGGGATTTTTTTTTTACTGTTTTTATGAAGAATTTTGTTTGTATGTTCATTCTGCATGAAAAATGGTCAAAGAACCTTTATATTGCATCCATGTGTTATGGTCGAACCGTATGCAGACTCATGCTGGTAACAGATGCTACATTTTACTGAAAACCCCCACTAACAACTATGTTTTTGTATTCATATGTAACGGGTCAAATCAAATAATTTAAGATAAAAGCGAATTGGTTATTAAAAGTTAGCTAAAGTGTAATTTAAAAGTGTTTAAAGTCCTACATTGTTTATTTGTAAAAGGTAGCTTATTAATGTATTCATATTTGTTACAATGGGTACAAATG
This sequence comes from Helianthus annuus, assembly GCF_002127325.2. NCBI lineage: Eukaryota > Viridiplantae > Streptophyta > Magnoliopsida > Asterales > Asteraceae > Helianthus > Helianthus annuus. The sequence continues at coordinate 171,319,231 of NC_035441.2, read as the reverse complement.
TTTGTCGGTCAACCTGACCCGACCCGTTTCAACCAGTTCTAAAACAACACAACTGTGCTTTCCAATGACTGTTAAAGATTTTACGGGCTGTCAGAATTTGATGGGAAGAAGTGGAGCTGTCGCCAGAGGCTTTCTGACCACAATGCCCGTCGCCGAAAGCCACAAAAAGAAAAAGAAACTATCCACTTTAACTCAAGAAGTCAATCTTCATCATTTTATGGTATTCAAATTATTCAGGAGCCAATTTCTTATCATAACTTATTCTCAGTTCTTTTATAACTTATTATGCTTTTGTATTTGCAGATGGGCAACATCAAATACGTTTTGTGCCTAACAATGTTCCTGATCTGGTTCAAACCGAACCTGCTTTGAACTCTATTTGGGAAACCACACGCAATTCCCAGCACACAGCCGGTGTTTTTCATCAAGGTTTGTTTTCCTAATTACTCTACAAACAGTAGTTTTGATAAATTATCGTACAGTTAGTTAAAACCTTAAAACCGAGGAGTTTCAAGGCCACAAGGAATGGCTGGTACGAATTTTTTCCATTTTTAGTAATTTTTTTATTCGGGATTGGCTAAACGTACCCTGTAGACGATGTGACTAAAAAGGCCACAAGCTTTTACTTCGCCTTAGGCCACCAAAATGGTTGAGCTGGCCCTGACCACCGCGGTGGCGGCCACAGGCTTCACTATTCCCTTCAAGAAATCCCCCAGCCACTCCTAATCCATAGTTAAGTTCGGTCCAGTTATACCCGCACATAAATAAAAGGTTCTGTCTCACATGTCATTCTCACATATATAATGAGAGAAATGATAAGTTATAAGGAGCCGTGTATATCAATAAGTAAACAAATGCCAATCATTAAAGTATATTAGATAACTAAAAAAGCCGATGGCGTCTTAGGTTAGTGGTATCACGTGTTTTTATTCTTTTTAAAGTGGTACGGGTTCAAGTCTAACAAAAAAGGCAATAGTGCCCGTCTTATTGAGTCATTTTGATTTTAAATTTCAATGTTCATATGATTTCAATGGTTTGGTTTCATATAGTTACTGCTATTGAAATTTCCAATAATTAATGTTCATGGACTGATTATTCTCAGTGATCCATATGAGACTTTGGTCCCTACATATTTATACAACGTAATTTCTTTTTGTTTCTCTCACCGGCTTATTGGTTTTCTTATGCTTTATATGGGATTGGAATTCATGAGCTTTACATGAATGTTTTTTTAAAATCAATTATAAAAGTTGGTGTTTGCAGCTGTGTATTTTTCTGATAGATCTGAAGTCCAATGTCTGCATCGCTGGAAAAAAGTTCTTAATTCAGAACTTATTAAAGGTCCATAGACTCATGAGGTTTTCACCACATCCCCTCCTACTCTTTGACACGTTTGATCAAAACAGCTTTTATGGTCTCTTTTTATTATTATTATTATTATTATTATTATTATTATTATTATTATTATTATTATTATTATTATTATTATTATTATTTTCGCTGTAGGAGGATGAAAAAGTCCTTGAGCTGGTGAAAACATATGGATGGGCCCACAAAATGGTCTCCATTAACACAGTCTCTTCTCAGTCGTATTGGTAAGCAGTGTCGTGAAAGGTACACGATTTGTGTATAAATCTAAAATCTTGCGAGATGTGGATTAACTATTAAAGGGATTAATGGTTTGTCTAGCAAACTTCTTCAATTGGACAAAAACAAACATTCTACATTAGTAATGCAATATGAGCGATCTAAATGTGTGATTATCTAGGAGTTGGAGAGCTTAAAGAAGGTGTTATGATAGAGCGAGTTAAACGGTTCTCCTACTCTATTAGTTATTTTATATATGTATTAACAAATAAAAATAAAGGAACTTTCTATCAAAAGGTTCACCAACGGTTTGTTGGATGTTTGATTTGTACATAGATATACTCACTATTATTGTTTATAGATGTACTCACGGTTTGTTGGATGTTTGGTTTGTTTACAACGGCTTTGATGTTTTAGCGACACATGTTAGGATCAAGACCAATGCACGAAGATGGCCTTCACATGTCCGGACATGTAAAACAAGTCGTTCTTGCAAGAACTTAAAACATATACAAAAGCTGTTGTTCGATCCTTCTTTTTGTATGTGTGGATCTCTATTCAGACATCTGAATAACATGCACATGTGTTTTGGGATAGAAAAGAGTACAACTTTTGTAGTAGTTTTGATTATCAATATAAAAGAACTGGAAAATGGAACAATTATAGCATCAACTATATTAGTTTCTACATTTGAAAGGGGAAGTTTGACACGAAAAGTCGTAACTATTTTTCAAATTTAGGTTAGTGAAGAGTGTAGAATAAAACGATTGATGAACTAACACTAACAGAGAACGAGCAGAATGGTGTAAATTGTCGACTCCGACGTAATGCTCTGCTACAAATAAACATCGTCTACAAAGAAACTTTTAACAACCTGAACCCAGCGGGTCACCCGGAGTAAACGGTTCATAGGTTAAATTATATTCTTCCCCTGTACAGAAACTTTTAGGACAAGCTGGCGATAGATGTTTCAAGTCGGATCGTTATACTTACGCATGGAATACTCTGTTTACTAATATAATTAAATAACGCGCTGCTCAGGTTAGTAGTCATCTCGCAGGTTAGTTTGTCAAGCACTGTCAAACGTCTTATCACGAACAAACAATAGCTATTATGCATGCCGTGCATCGCACGGGCTTTTTCCCTAGTTCATTTAAAAAAATTAGTATGAATTAGGGACAGAGTTACCCGTATGTTTCCTTTTAACGGAGGGTAATTATGTCATATTTATTTTCTCTTTCTTGTAAATGATTTCCCTTTATTTTTTCACGTAACATGAGATGACTTTCATTAAAACTATGATGATGGGCCAATAGTTACGAGTTTAGGTTTGTGTTTTTTATCTAGTTTTTTACTACGATGGTGATGAGTTTTGTAAATTTTGTCCTTGTAACGAGTCATTATTTTTATTAATGTTTATCGGTGATCATCGATGTAAGCTAGAAGGGATTTGTGTGAACCATTGATTAAAAATAACCTCTCGCTTGCGGAGCGATGTTCATATGGTGATGTAGACATCCAATGTAAATGTGAATGTGTAAAAGAAGATTAATGGTGTATAATATTGAGTTTTGTGTGCTTGTTCTTGTGTTTATCGATGTTAGAGTTGTATAAATAAGTTCCAGATAGGGTAACAGAAGGGGGGTTCTCGTTGTATGCATTGGCAACAAGTTATGGTTGGAGGCGACAAGAGGACATATAACATGGGTACAGAATTAGTTTTTTTAGATGAGCTAACTCGTACACTCTTTAATCCAATTCGAATACATTTGTTCATAATGGACTAGATTTCTCAACTACGTGAGGAAGAACACCATTATGTGCACACCTAGCTATGTTTTGTTTGCTGATGTCTGAATTTATTGAAATAACCTGTTTGTTTAGGTTAATTAGTTATCTATGAGACTACTGTAATGATAAATAAAGCAACTTATATCAAATCCAAAACATTCCATAACCAGAATAATGATGACAGATTAAAACTAAAGATTAATCACCATAATATGTAGCTTCATATAAATTCAAACTCATCTTTTAGCAACCAATAAATATGGCAAAATATAAAACATAACCATCTGATGTGTATTTCCATTGTGTGAGATTTTAGCATGTTATATGTCTTTCTTATCGTTAATATCAGTTGGAAACAAATCACCTTGCCAAGTTTGTTTATGCAGTATCTAGGTGAAGATTGGATACTTATTTGATTAATATGGCATCATGGAACGAGTCAGGGATGTACGGGATGAAATTTGGAAGCGAAACGGAGAATTCAGACGTCCTGGGTTGTATAAGGGCCCGTAAACAATAGAGGGACCGTATTTTGGGTCTTATTTTACAACCCCAAAGTGGTTTTGAACGGTTTTTATTAGTTATTGGCCGAACAAACATGTTTTTCCAAGGGGGTTTCGACCATTCTTCACTATTGGAGTCTATGAGACATCAAGGGACAAAGAATACTCAGTGACAAAGTGTTCTAGCATCAAGATTGCTTCATTTGCTATCGAAATTGCAACATTTCATCATCAAGCATGATCATTTGTGGCTAAACCCCTTGTGATCACAACCAAGGGGATTGGGTTTGTATGCCATTTAGTTCAATTTGAGTTATCTATCTATGTTGGACATGAATTCATGGTATGTGTTAGACATCTATGACATTTACTAAGTTTTCATGTGTTTTGTTGGTTGTTTCTAAACATTTTTTTGCTAGGATTACTTCATGTATTTTAAGTTAATCAGTGTCTAATCGTTGAATGTTATACGATTGAAGGTTATGTTAACATGTTTGTATATGATGGTGATCATTTTGTGATAGTCTAATTACATCGTTTAATCGTTGTAAGCTTAGGTACATAAGTATAGGTCTTTTAACTGAGCCTCAGTTGACATATGATTAACAAGGTTATTTCTATATAATCTTCCAAAACTGGTTCACAAACTCAAATTACTAATTGTGCTAACAAATCTGATACTTGGTTGTGCTCATTGTTCAATTTATTGAATGTACAACTTTAGTTTAATCTGAATTTCTCAAATCAAACACAAATCCAATTTCAAGTTTTATTATGATTTGCAATCGATTAAGCTCTCACACCAAGAACTAGCTCTATCGTGGTTCAACACCCGATTTGCCACTTTTAATCTAGGGTATTTAGAAACACTAATATTTCTAACTTTGATCGGTACTTCGATACTGATCACCATGGTTAATTATTAGTCCCTAGGGTTTATGTCACTTTTGTTATAAAGGAAAATAATTATAAAAGGTTATTTATCTAGTTTTAATTGATCCGATTCAATTTGTTAGCCTGCATATATAAGGAAATGGGAAGTGGATCAAGAAGGGGCAAGAGTGGTTTTTGTTATATGGTTTATATTGTGTTGAAAAACATATTTACCCTCATTTAGTTGTACATCCACTTAGCATCAAATTTAATTGATCATGCTGATAAATTTTCATTGGTGTTATACATTTCAAAACAAGGTCATTACCATATTATTAATCTGTAAGTTGTATGTGCATAAGGTTGTTATACTTTATGTTGTATTTGTTTATTTTGCATTATGTTATTGTGCTATTTGGTTTAAGCTTTCTACATTATTGTTGGTGTCTTTTTCTAGACTTGTGTCCCTTCATTTTTTGGGTGTTATTTAAGGGTTTAAAAACCCTTTGTTTTCCCCAATGATTTTCTCTCTTCTCTCTCTTTGGTTGTGCCAGTTCCGTTGTTATATGTCGTTTCGGTAAGTAGTGTGCGAGTTTGTTCTTGATGTGTTGGTAACGTTGTTGTTGTTTGGCTTCAGCTGTGGGATTTTGTTTGTCATTGTATTGTTGATGGTGGTGGTGGTGCGCCGTCGAATTTCAGTGGTATTTGTACCGCCTGTGACGGTGGCGGTGATGTTCTGCCTAGACGTTTCTGGTGGCTAATGTTGTAAGTGTTGTATGCATAAGGGTGTTTTAATCTATGTTAGATTTGTTTATCTTGCATTAGGTTGTTGTGCTCTTCGTTTTAAGGTTTGTACTTTGTTGTTGGTGTCTATTTTTGACGCATGTTCCTTCACTTTCTTTGGTCCTGAAGTTGTTACATGTTATCCAATTTCTTTTTTTTATTGTGACGATCGATGATGGTTTTGACCTGATGTTTTATATTGTTGGGTTTTACGGCCTTTTATTAGACGTTGTCATATATGTTTTTTTTTGTGGGGGTCAATGATGGTTTTTACCCGAGGCTGTAAGATTGCTAGGTTTTATGGCCGATGGTGGTTTTGACCTCATCCTTTGGCTACTTTCTGTAACAAAACCGGTGTTTTTGTGATGGCTGATGATGGTTTTGACATGGGTTTCATTTGATGGTGGCCGATGGAGGTTCTAACTTGAGGTTGTTTGGGTTTTTTGTTTTGTGTATACCAGAGCCTTATTGGCTGTGATGGTTGATTGGCAGAGGAAGTGTGATGTTGTTTTTTGTTGATTACTGATGGTGGTTCTCACCTACGCCTATTGTTAGAAATTTGTGCCTTTCATATAACGGTGGCCGATGAAGGTTCTAACCCGAGGCTATTCGAGTCTCATTTATACATGAGCCTTATCGATTATGGTGGTTGATCTAGGGACAAAATGATGTAACAGTTACGTTAAATCGAGTTGTGTTTATCGGATTGATGATTATTAACTCTTGGTGTGTAACATTGTTTATGGCACACAACCATGAGTTACTCTAAGCCTATATAGAAGTAGTGTTGTTGTAGGTGTTTGGTTTCATATAAATGACATAAAGGTTGTGATGATTGTTAATTGTGGTGGATTTGTTTGTTTCATGCACGAATCGAGGCCTAATATTGTGCGTTAACTTTTGGATTCTCATAGCGTGACAATGGATGTCGCTTCTTTTGGCGATGTGTCGTAACTGAGGTGGCAACTCAGGTGGCTTTAGATAAGAAACCAGTTGCAACCATTATTCTCTGAGCCTCTAAATCAATAATGCAAGTGAACTTCATTATTTAAATTTGTGTATTGCTGATTTGTAAGTTTGTTGTACTTTTGGCTTGGTGGTTTTGTGGGTTTTTTGCATGACATGTATTTGTCTATTTGTCCAACTCGTGAGGTATGGTGTTCTGACGGTTTTAATTGATAATGAATTTTTTTGTTACTCTTAGCGTGGCAGCCTGCATGACTTGAATTAAGCAGTCGGTTGTAGTCATAACTCTGAGCCTCTTAAACGTTTTTTTACGTTTTTCAACTTTAGGTTTCCTTAAGGAAATTTATGTTTTTTATATAAATTTATGTGTCTAAAGTTTAATCTTGTTTTTACAACAAATTTATTTCAACATATCGTATTCATGTGAGGAACCGAATGTTTTCATGCGACTCCAACATATGTTGGAAGATATTCTCACCTCCGATCGTCCGTCGGGTGACTAAAAAAATTAATGGATTAACCAAGCGTGTGAGTAACATACGTAAAACACAATTAGAGTTACAAGTAGTGATCGACGCGCTATATGCGCGTTACGAATCACGCAAATATGTTAAAGACTAGATTAGACTTAAATATGTTATGTTTTAAAATTTTGGTTGTAAATTTTGTTATATACACAATCAACAGTGTTATTTAAAATGACTAATTATGAATTTTGGTGAACAATGATGCATGATCAGTCGCGTTAGTATTTACGTCCTGTTGATACACTACATACCCGGGGAACAACGCCAAAATACCAGTTACCTATAGTTTCAAAAGTTGCACGAAAACATCATATCAATCATATAACTTTGTCATAAAGTACATATGTTGTTCAATGCGATTTATAATATTTTCACAATACAGTTTCAATACACACCATCTAAAAAAGGTATTGAATGGCTTAAAATATTGAATCAGTAATTTAAATAGTTATCTGACACTTCATATATTTTTATATATTTAAGAGAGTTATTATTTAGGCTATTCATTATTGCATAAGACAACAATATCGAATTACATAAGAGCAACAATATATGTTTTATTTATTATTCAGGCTACTCATTTATTACATAAGAGTTAAGGCACTAACCTAGTTGGTTGATATTAATTTATACTTTTATATACACTTTTTTTAATGGTAACTTTCTTAAGGTATTTACATCCCCAAGTCGGGGACCCTAACCAAGTCTGTCTCAGACTTATGTTGTCTTAACCGGATCCGCGTTGGGAGAGGTCAGACTTGGCTAACGGCGTTCGCCCGGAAACCGTACCGCCTCCACACGAGACACCTCGCTGGAGTACCGGCTGGATTAAAACCGGGGCGGCTCAGGCTCGAACTTGCGCAACATTGGCTAACAAGCACTTACCATCATTGCCTGGTCCCCACACCTTTGCTATACCCGGGAGTCGAACCGGAGTCTCCAAGGAAACAAACCGGCCCAACTCCCAACTGAGCTGGGGTGGGGGATATACTTTTATATACACTTGATTAAACTTAAATACACCTTGATGTTATTAGATCAAACTAGTGGGAATGCCCGCACGTTGCCGCGGGTAGTTATGTTTTCTAGCGCACGTTGTATGACGGATTTAACGTAATTTACTTTTATTACCAATTTGCTAAGACAACTAATATATCACAAAGAGTGATTTACTTTTACTACATGTCAAGGTAGGTTGAGCCTATATATTTAACTAAAATTGACAAATCTTTGTAAATATGGATGTAAGAATTAGTATTTTTTAATTCCTTAGAAATGCACTATTTCCTTTTAGGCTACTTCCTTTCATATTACCCATTTGACGGATTATAAAAAAATAACCTTAGAATAAGTAAACCTACCTTTCTTCCATCTCTTTCTTCTTATTACAGCCAACTTTGTTTTCACTCATTTTGGTTACATTATCATATAGTTTTTCACTTAAAACTTGAGTATACACTCAATGTACTCAGAAAAAATAACCTTACATAGAATGACAGTAAAATAAAATTAATATCAACTCGTCATTATTCTAATAGTTGAGAGCCTTGGTGAAAGCTTTTATATACTTTGGTGGTATAAGAATACATTATCCTATAAATAAATAAATTAATATCGACTCGTCAATTAGTTAACATGCCAAAATTACCACATCTAACATGCTCATATGAATCAAAGCGTGGTTTACCTGAACTTTAACATAATGATCAAGGAGTTTATTTTGGCAATCCATTTCAAGCTGGATGCTACTGGTGAGTGAACAAGTGACAGGGCGGAGACCTTTTTAGTTTTCATTAATAGATCTGATAGAAGAGCTGCGTTCATCTTCCCCATACGATAACTTCAGGCGAGCTGATACATGATGAAACCGCCCACTTTTCAAATTCGATAAATGACATAAACTACATACAAATTTTTGCTAAATTTTGGCATGACCCATTCGTAAAGTAGACGATTTCCTGCTTTTTAACAAAATCATTCGAAATACATTCTACGACACTTTTCAAAAGATGCTAAAATTAAAACCATACACATTTCACCAAAACCTTATATCCAAATTACAAAATGAAGTTTAAACTTCAAACTACTACGATCATCCTAGATACTAGTTTAACATTATAATATGTCATACGAAATTTGGGGTGTTACAAGTCTACCCCCCTTAAGGAAGGTTTCGTCCCCGAAACCTGAATACGTACCAAATAATTCTGGGTAGTGCTTTCGCATTTCATCCTCCGCTTCCCACGTATGATCCGATCCTTTTCGATGTTGCCATTGAACCAACACTTGTCGAACGGATTTGTTGCGGAATTGCTTTACTTTAAAATCTTTTATAGCGACGGGCTTTTCAACATAATTTAACTTCTCATCCACTTCAATATCATCCAAAGGCACGTATGCCGACTCATCCGCAAGGCACTTTCGCAGTTGCGACACATGAAAAGTGTTATGAATTCCATCCAACGCGGGAGGTAATTCTAACTGGTACGCTACCTAACTTCCCGCGTTTATGAAAACGAATTATCCCTTTCCATGGAGAGACTTTTAGTAACACGTAATCACCCACTTGAAACTCAATTGGTCGTCTACGCCGATCCGCATAGGACTTTTGTCTGTCTTGCGCCGCCTTTATCCTTGATCTAACCATATCAATCTTTTCATTCGTCTCGGTTACTACATCTTTTGACGCGAGTTATCGTTGACCCACTTCCCCCCAACAAATCGGGGTTCTACATTTCCTCCCATAGAGCATTTCGTAGGGGGCCATTTTTATACTATTATGATAACTATTGTTATATGAAAATTCTACCAAGGGTAGATGATCATCCCAGTTTCCCCCAAAATCCATAACACACGCCCTTAGCATGTCAACTAGTGTTTGGATAGTTCTTTCTTATTGACCATCAGATTGTGGATGGTAGGCGGTGCTTATATGTAACTGGGTTCCCTATTCTTCGTGAAACTTTCTCCAATAATGAGATGTGAAATGGGTATCCCGGTCGGACACTATAGATACCGGAACCCCATGTCGAGATATAATCTCATTCATATAAACTTCTGCCATCTTTTCTGAATTATAGGTTTCCCGAATGGGTAAGAAATGTGCACTCTTGGTTAGTCGATCAACGACTACCCAGATAGCATCGTGTCCTTTCTTTGTCTTGGGAAGTTTAGTTCCCAAGTCCATTGTTATATGTTCCCACTTCCAGACCGGTATCTCCAAAGGTTGCAACTTTCCATGCGGTTTTTAGTGTTCGGCTTTTACTTGAGAACACGTCAAACATTTAGCAACATACTTGACAATGTCTCTTTTCATCCCCGGGCACCAACAATTCATCCTCAAGTATCGATACATCTTTGTAGCTCCCGGATGTACCGAGTATCGAGACTTGTGAGCCTCGTTCAAAAGTAATTCCTTCACATCACATTCCTGAGGTATACAAATTCGGTCATACCTCGTTTTCATACCATTCACATTTTCTTTCAAGTCGTGAATAAATCCTTTCGTTCTTTCCTTCTTTGAGTCATCGGCATTCAAGGATTTAATTTGAGCTTCCCGTATCTCTTCAAGGAGTTTAGAAGTAATTACCATTCTCATCGATTTTACCCGAAACGGAGGCGGGTACTCTTTTCGGCTTAGAGCACCCGCCACTACATTAGCCTTCTTGGGGTGATAGTGAATATCACAATCGTAATCCTTGATGAGTTCTAACCATCTTCGTTGCCTCATATTATGATTTTTAAGCTCGAAAAAGTATTTGACGCTTTTGTGATCCGAGTAAATTGTACATTTCACCCCATATAGGTAGTGTCTCCATTTCTTCAAGGCGAATACGACCGCCGCCAACTCTAGATCATGAGTTGGGTAATTGTTTTCATGCTGCTTGAGTTGTCTTGAAGCATAAGCAACGACTTTACCCCTTTGCATTAATACACATCCTAAACCTTGGCGGGAGGCGTCAGTATACACTACAAAATCATCCGTTCCATCTGGTAATGTCAACACCGGAGAATTTGAGAGCTTTTCCTTCAATGTCTGAAACGCTTTTTCTTGTTCTTCGCCCCATATAAACTTTTCACTCTTCTTTGTTAACTTCGTGATGGGCGAGGCTATCTTGGAGAAATCCTGGATAAATATTCTGTAATACCCAGCCAAACCCAGAAAACTTCTTATTTCACTTGGATTCTTCGGGGGTACCCAATTCATCATTGCATCTACTTTGGAGGGGTCCACATGGACACCATCCGCATCAATTACGTGGCCCAAAAATTGTACCTCTCTAAGCCAAAAGGGACACTTCGAGAACTTTGCATATAACTTTTCCTTGCGAAGCGTTTCCAATACATTACGTAAGTGTGAGGCATGCTCTGCTTCACTTCGGGAGTATACTAGTATATCATCAATGAAAACGATTACATACTTATCAAGCGTAGGCCGGCACACCCGATTCATTAGATCCATAAATGCAGCTGGTGCGTTCGTTAACCCAAAGGACATCACTAAAAACTCGTAATATCCGTACCGCGTTCGAAACGCCGTCTTCGGCACATCTTCTTCTCGTACACGCAGTTGGTGATAACCCGATCATAGATCGATCTTCGAAAACCAGCTAGCCCCTTGAAGCTGGTCAAATAGATCATCAATTCTAAGCAAAGGGTAACGATTCTTCACCGTTAACTTATTCAACTCCCAACAGTCGATGCACATTCGCATCGAACCATCTTTCTTCCTCACGAATAATACGGATGCTCCCCATGGCGAAACACTCGGTCGAATAAAACCTTTATCGAGCAACTCTTGGAGTTGCGTCATCAATTCTTTCATTTCGATCGGGGCCAACCGATAAGGGGCTTTAGCTACTGGCTTTGCACCCGGGCTAAGCTCTATTTTAAATTCAACTTCCCACTCAGGCGGAAGCCCCGGTAAATCTTCCGGAAACACATCCGGATATTCATTCACTACATTCACGTCTTCAAGCTTTGGAACACTTCGGTTGGTATCTATCACGTAAGATAGATATGCCCTACCCCCGTTTCTTACATGTTTGACGGCTTTGACTATAGAACAAAGTTCTGACTCGACGACCCTATCCCCTCGAATACTTACCCGTTTTCCCTCCGAAGTTACTACATGAATGACTTTCTTTTCGCATTGTATTTCAACATGATTTTGGGCTAGCCAATCCATTCCTACTACTACTTTAAACTCCCCCATACACATCGGAATAAGATCTATACTAAACTCCTCATCTTCAATTAAGATTTTACAGTTTCTACATACATCATGCAGTAAATAACTCTTACTATCGGCTACTTCCACTTCTAAGGGCATGGACATCTTTTCAAGCTTAAACGATGGATGACATAATAACTCATTTGAAACGAATGACCTACTAGCCCCGGAATCAAATAAAACATTAACAGGCATGGAATTTACTAAAAAATATACCTGAAACAACCTTCGGGTGAGTTTTTGCTTCTTCCGATGTTATCTGAAACATCCTTCCACTAGCCCTAGATGGCTCCTCTTTCTTTCCTTCTTTCCTTGATGCTTGTTGGAGTTTTGGACATTCCGCCTTAACATGCCCCGTCTGATATCAATTGTAACACGTCTTTGGATTATTGGGACACTTGTAGTATGGGTGTCCCTCTTGCCCACATTTGTAGCATCTTTTCTTTCTGAGTAAGCACTCACCCGAGTGGTGTTTCCCACATGTCTTGCAAGTCGGGATTCCACTACTTGTTTTCCCTTTCTTAGTCTGATCTTGAAATCTTGATTTCTTTGATGGGTTCGGGCTTGAAGACTTCTCCGCCACCCTTTTCTCTCCCCGTTCGACCTGCCTCTTTAGTTCAATTTCCCTATCTCTTGCCCAGTTAATTAATTCATCTAGCGTCTCACACTTGGAGGGATTTATGAACTCAAAATATTCAGCCTTTAACATATCATGATAACGTATAATCTTCTTCCTCTCAGTCCCTACTATCTCCCCACAAAACTTCAGCTTGTCGACGAACGTATTCGTTATCTCATCTATCATCTCATCCTTTTGTCAAAGACGTAAGAACTCTTCTTGAATCCGATCAATCGCTGATTCTGGGCAATGATATTTCAGAAATGGTTCCTTGAACTCCTGCCACGTTAACGTTTGTACTTTATCATCCCCTAATACCTTAGAATACGCATCCCACCAATCCTTTGCTCGAAGTTGGAGAAGATCCGTAGCAAACATTACTTGATCCTCCACTTCGCATCTACTTCTTACAAACACCGCCTCGGTACTTGAAATTCATCTTTGACAGGCTATTGGGTCAATTTCCCCTTTATATGGCAAGGGGTTACATGCCATAAATTTCTTATACGTGCATCTTCGAGTGCTTTTCTTCGTTCGTAGTTCATTGATCATTTCTTTCAATTCTTCAACCTTGGACATCACTAAGTTATCCACTACCCCCAATACTTGCCCTTCAGCCTCTTGAGCTAGTCGAGGAATACTAGCCTCAATTGCCTTCTTAACTTCTTCCACAATTCTTTCGTTTATCATATCTTGTTGTGCCGCTTCGGTATCATTCAAATTTACGTTGTCCGCCATCTACATAAAACATTCATTTCATTCATTAAATTTCTTTTTTATACTTTTCTTCATCACATTTGATCTCATGCTAGCATACTACATTCAATTTACAATACATACTTTATATGTTATCGTCATTGACGATCATGTCATATCGTGTAGATCATAATCCTTGATCGTAACGATTTTCATTCTTATCATTCACATATACTTTTTTTCATTATTCTTAACATGAAAATTACCTTAAACGTTGCTTACGAGGCCTTAGAAATCATTTAAAACAAGTCCCGTATTCAAAACAATCAAATTAAAAAAAATCGCCAGCAATTGAAGCCCTCGCGACCCGCGACAACTAGAAGGTTATCCTTCGCGGCCCGCGACCGCTGTCGCGTGACGCGACGGTGATTCTAGGTTGGTGTCGCGCAGCGCGACGCCCCCTTTTTCTCAGAATGTTCAGTTCTGTGTTGCTGCAATTGCCCAGCTCTAACTTTTTCTAAAATACTAACTTTAAAACCTCATATCTATAGTTCTACTAGTCCATTTTACTCGATTCTTTTTCCTACGTGTCCGTAATTTAAACACGATGCCGTTTAACATCATCATTTACCTTAAAACTCGGTTTATAAACAAAGAACCTATAAATTCCTTTTCATTTCAAACTACAAACATAATCAACTTTACTACTTACTTACTTGCATAGCGCTTCGGAACGAGCACACCTTCATACGAGCTTTCGGTTTGAGTTCAAGCATTTTTGCTCTAATACTTGAATCCCTCAAACCTCGGCTCTGATACCAATTAGAAACGCCCACTTTTCAAATTCGATAAATGACATAAACTTCATACAAATTTTTGCAAAATTTTGGCATGACCCATTCGTAAAGTAGACAATTTCCTACTTTTTAACAAAATCATTCGAAATACATTCTATGACACTTTTCAAAAGATGCTAAAATTAAAACCATACACATTTCACCAAAACATTCTATCCAAATTATCCAAAATAAAGTTTAAACTTCAAACTACTACGATCATCCTAGATACTAGTTTAACATTGTAATATGTCATACGAAATTTGGGGTGTTACACTTGATCTAGATTCATGGTGATTCTAGCAAGGCCTGTGTCATCTTGACTTAATTTGTTTAAAGATCTATGAACTTTTTGCTATGTGAACCCAGGTCCAACCTCATGGGCTCTCTTGATAGGCCGACTTAAAGCCGTTGCGCGTTGTTTATTTCCCACAATATGCATTTCATGATATACAAATGTACGAAGAGCTAACCTTAATCTCAGACCTAAAGTACTTGACTGAATCCAAATAAAAAGATAAGCACGACAATGATCTGGCTGTTCACACTCTTCTCCGAATTCTTCAACACCTTCACTTTGTAGAAACAACAAACCTACTTAAAACAAGCAATCTGAAGTTGTTTACATATTAGCATAATGATGATGTCATAAAAAGAAATTATGTGATCATAAGAAACTATTAAAGCTGGAAATACTACTATTTTTAATACCGTACTATTTTTTTTTGAAAAGCTTTTAATACCGTACTTATACCCAAATTCAACAGGGTAACTTTCATCTTCAAGGATGTCAAGAAATTGTTGTTTCACCTCCAATTAGTTGTCCACAGACAATGCAACTCTAACAACAAGTGATTCCGCTCTAGGAACCTGATATATTCAAAATTTAACAAGTAATAGGAACTCTAACCTTCTATATGTAAACTAAATAAACCAGAAGAGTTATGACAATTGACATCACTTCATCATAACTTTTATAATGGACCTTCTGTTACACCCCGACCGCGTTGAAACAACAAACCGCGACGGAAACGTCGGGGAGTGTCGTAACAGAATCATTGTTTTCACAACAGATGGATTGAAGTTTCGTTTTATTGAATTAAGTTTATTACATTGTATTGGAATCAGAAACAAAATATGAACAATTGTCTTTCTTTGTTATTAAGTCACTAAGGCCTCGTCCATCCTATGTGAGCAGGCATCATAATCATCATCCAACATCATTAAACTATGGTACCTGAAACATGTGTGAAAATACGTCAGCATAAAAATGCCGGCGAGTACATAGGTTTTGTGAGAGTATCGGATTTATGGCTTGTTTACATGTTGCAATAACTCGTTAGACTACAAAAGTTGATAGTTAAAAACCTTGTTTGAAAAGTGTTTGGTATTTGTAACAACTCTCACTAAAATCAATACTTAGTATGGTAACTTTCTATTAAGGAAACCCTAATTGAGAAACCCAAGTAATTCTACATAAACCCTAAAAATTTTCAGAACGATCGGAATCAGGATCAGGGCCCCTAAAACTCAGGGGGGTAAAACCTAGTTGACGATTATCCTTGGAATTCGTTGTCTAAGTAGAATTTATCGAAACTGTCGACTCAGCAAGGCTAGGCAGGTGACTAACCTACCCTACCCTACTTTGTCACCCCAGGCGATACGCGGCACAGGCCACGTATTCTTCCGCGACACGCGGGAGGTGCAAAAATCCAGTATAAATAGGGGGTTTGGGACTTGAAATTTGGCGTTAATTCGACGAGAAAATTCACTTCGTAGACGAAGTTATACATCGTTTACTACAAATCACACACCGCACGAATCGCTGCCGCAATCAGGGTAATAACTCGATCGCTATTACGATTCAACGTCCGATTGATTGAAACTATCCAACGATTGTTTGAGTGCTGCTCAAATTGAGCTTATACTTTGTTATTCGTCGTGATTTCAACTTGAATATTTGAGTGCTGTTCGAATTCGGACTATGCTCTGTTATTCGTTGTGAATCCGTTGAATTATTAAGTATTGCACTTTGTTAATCGTTGTGAGGGTTTGATCTCGTGAATTGACGTAACTGCTGTATTAGTTACTAACCCCAATTGTGTGTATTGTGAATTAAATTAGATTAATCAAGGCTAATCAGTAGGCTTATACATTGCTCGTTAAATCTGCAATGTGAGTCATTCTCTTTTTATCAACTGTTTTACAATACTCCAAATTATTTTCAAAAGTTATAATTACAGGGACTAAGTCGTGGATATCTTGAATCACTGACTATTGGGGTATTGTGCACATTACTAATTTTCTCCCAGTTAGGTTCATTGACCTACTAGGGATAATCATCACTATTTGGGTTCATTGACCTAATAGTGGTATGACCATCGTCACCATTGTGACATGTCACCATTGTGACATGGCGCCAGATAAACATAAGATATAAACCATTGTAATCGCTCTTATGCTGTAATTTATAACTAAGGTTCATTTCATAAAAATGAATGAACTCACTCAGTATTTCCCGCTGACAAAACCTTTTTCAAACATGTTTCAGGTGATCTGTTGTGATCCAAGAAAAGTGCCGTGAAGCACTTCAAGCTTAGAAAAGTGGCTCAATGTAAATAAATAAAGAAACATGTTTTTGTAAAATAAAGATTTCCCAGTGAAATCATCTTATTGTAAATTATTGGGTTTTATCCCTAGATTATATAAACAGGCAATTTTAAATATTGAAAGATTCTGTTTTAAAAAGATTCCGCTATCGCCTAAATTAAATACCACGGGATTTCTGTCCCGCGGCTCCTGAAACGGGTCAAACCGGGTCGGGGGCCGTGACAGAAAAAGGTGGTATCAGAGCCACTGATCGAGCCACTGATTTAAGCCAATTAAGTATTTAGGAAATACTTAATTTTTATTAATTGCTATTCTGTGATTATGTGTTCTATTATCTGATTAATTGTGTACAGTATGGGCAGATCTTTATATGCTAGCCAACGTAGCGATTAATGCAAATCCTTAAATAATTTGACCCAAGTTTTAGTACCTTTATTATCTACAGTCTAGAAGCCTTATTCAGTAAATAAATAAATTTACAAATAAAACCAAGTGTGTTTTAAATTTCCGTTGTTTTGATAGTTGCCCAGTATGAAATAATATTTATTTCTATAAAGATTTTGTTATAAATTTTAACTTAGTAATTATGTGTATTTTGCTAAACAGCATGAGTGACTTGTCTGACGCCCTTCAGAATTTAAATCTCTATCCAGTAAGAATAGAGGTTTCCAGAGATTTCAATAGGTATATACCAAACATAGAAGAACCTATAGAATTCAACGCTTTACCTCTCGAGAAACCCAAGCCTAAGAAAATGGAAATTGGGGAAAGTTCTAGGCAAATTGAAAGTTTACCATCTCAGGAAGAGCTAGATTTTATATTGGCAAGCCATAATACTATTAAGCCTGTTAATGAAAATATTTTTATTCACTCTCTTGAAACACAACTACCAATGAACTTAGAACCAATTATTCCAAATCCTTCAATCCACTTGCAACCTTTCGGAATAGACGAATGGTTGACTAATGAAATACAGTTACAAAACAATCCCTATAAGCTTTTTCCTCAGTTCAATCTAGAACCTTTACCAAATCCACCAATGAGTAACGAGAATATGGCTGAACTCCGCCACCTTGGCAAAGAACTAATGGATAATGGGGATAGAATCCAAGAGATTGGGGGACAGATCTCCTGGAAATACGATGAGAGGGAACGCCATTACTAGAATATCATCTAACAAAGGATAGGGGATTTATGGAACTGTGGTTGTGTAATAGTAATTGTCAAAATCAGTCTGTAAAATAACTACAAATAAAACTTTGTAAGATAAAAATATGTATTGATGCCTATTATAAAATATAAAAATAGGAATCGAGAAATCGATAGTTTTGGCTATATGTATATTGTGAAATTTGTATGATGATTTTGTGTATAGTTGTTATTTATTTGATACTAATAAAATTATATATATATATATATATATATATATATATACACATTAATTATCAGATGGAGAACGCGAATAATGAACCAGTTAATGAGGTTACTCAATCTGAGCAACAACCGAGGGATCAATATATGACTAGGCAGGATATAGAAAATATCGTCGCTCAAGGGATAGCCAACACTATTCCAACAATAATTGCTCAAGGGATAGCCAATGCTATTCCAGCAATTGTTGCTGCTGTTAAAAATCCAATAGAACCTCAACAAATCGTTCCTAGCAAACGTATTTCTGAAGATAACTTCAGTAATAGCGTAAACGGAGGCAATGATCATGTTAATCATGATAATGAACCAAGACAAGCTCCGCTCCCTAAGAAAATGAAAGTTGCAACGCCTGGTTGCACTTACAAAGAATTTCTTGCTTGTAAACCATCTGAGTTTGCAGGCAATGAAGGAGCAACTGCGGCACTGCGTTGGTTAGAGAAAACCGAGGCAGTAATTGCCATAAGTAAATGTGCTCAGGATGATCAGGTCATGTACGCGTCAAACCTTTTCAAAGAAGGGGCGCTAGAATGGTGGAATATGGTGTTACAAGCAAAAGGAAGAAGGATGGTCCGATAAGAATGTGTATTGATTATAGAGAATTGAATAAGGTTACAATTAAGAATCAATACCCATTACCTAGGATTGATGATCTTTTCGATCAACTTCAAGGAGCTAGATATTTTTCTAAGATATACCTACGTTCCGGATATCATCAATTAAAAGTACAAGAGAAAGACATACCTAAAACTGCTTTCAGAACTAGGTATGGTCATTACAAGTTTACAGTCATGCCCTTCGGATTAACAAATGCACTTGCAGCATTCATGGACAAGATGAATAGGATCTGTAAACCATATTTGGATAAATTTGTAATTATCTTCATCGACGATATACTTATTTATGCCAAAAGTCAGGAAAAACATTATCAGCACTTGCATGCACTCTTAACTTTGTTAAGAAAAGAGAAGCTTTTCGCCAAATTCTCGAAGTGTGAATTTTGGCTGCCAGAAGTACAATTTCTAGGTCATATGGTGAATCATGAAGGTATTCACATAGATCCTGATAAGATAGCAGCAATTACCAAATGGCAGGTTCCGCAATCCGCAATGGAAATTAGGAGTTTTGTAGGTTTAGCCAGATACTATAAATGGTTTATTAAGGATTTTTCCAAGATAGTTATATCATTAAATAAGCTAACATGTAAAACAGTTAAGTTTGAATGAGGAACTAAACAAAAAGAAGCCTTTAGGATCTTAAAGCATAAATTAACAAATGCCCCAATCCTAGCCTTACCAGAAGGAACAGAAGATTTTAAAGTATATGGTAATGCATCAAAGCTAGGATTTAGATGTGTGTTAATGCAACACAAAAAGGTAATTGCGTATGCATCATGACAATTGAAAAAAAAACACGAAGAAAACTATACCACTCAGGACTTAGAATTAGGAACCATAATTTTGCCCTTAAGATTTGGAGACATTATCTGTATGGTATTTTTGCATTCCAATCACTAAAATAAAATATTTTAATGATTACAAAATTTTTGGATGTCCGGATATATTCAGAACGTACGATATGCGCGTAAATGCAAACTTATGCACTTTTTAACGCTTTTAGTCCCTGTTGATCAATTAAGTTTATTTTCGCATACCAAACCCCTCAAAGCCTATAACTAAGATATGTAAAGGATATTTAAGGTATGTTTAACTTATGATCAAGTTCCGAAATGTTCCTTACTATACAAATCAGCATAGTTTCGCAGTTTGACGCAAATAGTCCCTTCGATTGAACAAACTTGTTTTCGACACACCAAACCCTCCAAAACTTATTTCTAAGTTATGTAAAGGTTATTTAAGTTATGTTAAGCCTATGTCACTATTCCGTAGTGTTTGTCGCGTCAAACTGATTACGTTTACGCATCGGTTCGCATATAACTTTCTAGAAAGTGATTTAAAGCTCGAAATTGAACAAGAATTGATATGTGCAAATGATACACATATTTATACAAATCCCAAGTATGAAACACAATATTTAATTGATTTTGTATTCGTATGATGGTCGTAGAGACACAAATGTCACACCTTCGCCCACTCTAGTCTCTCCTGCTTAATCTTCCAAACAGCCTGCTTTCTATGTGATCACTTAGTATAGTTCTAGGTAATTTTTTTTGCTCTAAGTACAACACTATGGGCTAATGATCGCATTAAGATTCATGATAATAAAAATTGAAATTGTTTTAGCTTTCATAAGTACAGGAATACCAAAAACTGAGAATTGATAATAAATCCACTGACCACATTTTAAGGAGAATGTATACCAAGAAAAAGAACAATAACTACTTGCCCTTTAGCTTAACCCATTTGATCCATTACATATAAAACATACCCCAACCGACCCATTTGGCGGTACACCCTCTGATGTATCATCCGAAGATAATGAAAAAAATGGATAGGTGAAAGGTGTCATACCTAGCTTAACAATTTGTTTGGTCATGATATACAACGAAGCCCAGAACAACAGCACCTGAAATGGATCCACTGGAGTAGCAGCGACGAAATTAACATAAGTTAACATAGCTAGATCTCCATAAACTCCTTCTTCAATGCCTAAATCATCAGCATACAGTGTTTCTACTAAATAAGTAAGGCACCTTGAGGCATTTACAATTAATCAAGCTATCAACAACATTGAGAGTGAATTAAGAGAAAAAAAATTCACCCAAATTCAAGGTTTAAACCCTAATTCAATTATAAGTTAACATCTAAATCAACAAAGCTAGTAAACTAAACTAAAATGAAACCTTACCTTTCCCAACAAAAGGCATAATGATGAATAAAAGTAACACAAATAAAGCTTAACTGATAACCAGAAACTCAAATCAAACCCTAAAAATCAATTAATAGAATACCTGTTTTGTCATCGTAGATCTGGCCTTTGATTGCCATAAGAAGAGGCTTTTGGGGATCGATTCCGTCGTAGGCTATCAAGTCCTCCTCGTAGATATCGTTGAGCTGGAGTGGTGGCGGGAGAGGTTGCACGTCGTCTTCGAAAGACCGGCTCCGGTGTTGTTGATGGTGATAGGATAATGCACCAAACAGAATGGAGACGATGTTGTAGACGGTGATACCAGCCACGGCTACGGTGAAGAAGGTGTTGAGAGAGAGACCAGTGTATGCGGTTATCGATTGTTATAGAGCCTTCAAGAACTCAAAAGCCATTGTTGACAGTGAGCAACATCCAATCACCTTCAGTCGGCCACCAAGGGTTTTGTACTCCACGCCTTCGCATTTTTCAACTTCTTCAGTCGTATATTAGAACCTATGTCGGTATTTAATGTTGTATTTAAGGTGGTCATTGATCATGGAGGTGAAGAGATGCATTTGAAACGGAAAATGAAAGGCGTCGGTTGAATTCTCCGGTGCTGATCTCCGTTACATTAAAGGAGGGATATATTCCATGGATGAAATCCCTAAAATGACCCTAAAGTGTCCTAAATCTTTGGACAGCAAGTTTACCCCCTCTAAAACAGCTTGTACTCTCTTGTACGTAATGCTATAAAATTTATACGTGTGTAAAAAAAAGGGTAGAAAACCCAGTTTCTTTAATATAGTAGTATAGATAAATATTGGTAACTATTAGACTATATGTAATGGGGCTTTATAAGGGTATGAAAGATTTTGATAATGCCCTTATACCATTCCTTATAGGGGCATGAAGAAAGAGAGGCATTTATAGAATAGTGCCCAATAAGGAGGAAAAAAAAAGAAACTAATAAATGAAAGGGCATTATGAAGCCTTAACCATTACATGAACCATTATGATGATGATGTGTCAAAAAATGCCCCTTAAGCGGCATTAACCATTACCGATGGTCTTAAGGAAGATGCTAAACATGATAAACAATAGTTTTCGATCTTTAAATTATAGGAGGGCAAGTAATTTCTGAATAGTCATAAACTATGATTAAACTATATCTAGTTTAAATATACATGATGAAACTTACCTTTTAGAATTAGTAAAAGATGGCATGTTTAGCAAAATCCTAATATTAACTTTTGTTTACTTATTATAGAAGATCATTCCTAATGCTAACTTTTGTTTACTTATTATAGATGATCATGCTAGATAATTAAATTACAAGTTTGACTAAACTGTACAATAAATAAGATTATAAATTATAGAAGAGTAAACTGTCATTTTGGTCTCTGAGGTTTGGCCAGTTTTGCCACTTTAGTTCAAATCACAAAGTTTTTGTATTTGGGTCCCTGTGGTTTCAATTTTGTTGCCATTTTGATCCAAAAATGAAATCTGACCAGATTTATCTTGTAAAATACTGCTATTTTAACCTTTTACTCAAAAGCAAAATGGTCATTTTTAACAAAATAGAAAAAATAGTTTAAGTAAAACAAATCACCACTCTCACTTCTTCTTCCCTAAATCACCAACATCACTACCACGTCTCTCTCTTCTCAAACAATCACCACCACCACTAAAGATCCACCACCACCACCACACCTCCACCACAAAACACCCACTACCACCACTACAAGCACCACACTTTTTCTCTCTCTCTCTGTGAAACCTCTGCCCAAGCCTCTGCCAGACACCATAAAAGTACAGAATCTTTTTCATCTTCCCTCAAATCCCAAACCCTAGTTCTCCTGCTCAGCCGCCAGACACCACGTGAAAGCAACTCGGTGCCACCACCGTCACCTTCGAAGATCGAATCTTCAACTCAAACACGTGTTAAACTACCACCTTCGTCACCACCACCACCGTCGCCCTCACCGCATCCACAATCACCATCACCGTCGCCACCCCCGACACCCTTACCTCCTCCACCTTCACCTCCTCCTGAATCGGATTTATTGTTCCTGTGAATCACCTCCTCCTGAATCGGATTTATCATTCTGATGATTGTGAAGTAGATCGGAACCTGAATCGGATTTATTGTTCTTGTGAAGCAGATCGGAACTTGTTTCCCTCTCTAAGTCGACTCTCACACACTCAACTGTGTGTACGATGAACATAGACGAAGAACACCAATGATTCGATGAAGATGAACTGGAAAAGATTAGAAACTGAAGCTGAGCTCTTGAATCTGATATGCCACTTGTTTATTAGATTATGCTTTTATATGGCCAAACCTCTGGGTCTTAATTTAATTATTTTAATTCATAACGTGTTATAATAAAAATAAACTGATCAGTTTGCCCCTGAGGAAAATGACAAAATAGTAGGATTTTATAAGACAAATTTGGTCAGATTTCACTTTTGGACCAAAATGGCAACAAAACTAAAACCACAGGGACCCAGATACAAAAAACTTTGAGATTTGAACTAAATTAGCAAAATTTGCCAAATCTCAGAGACCAAAATGGCAATTTACTCATTATAGAATTTGTAAGTCATCTTGTATTTGTGTATGGACCACTATGAACGTGGTACGTCTCTATGGATTTGTTCTAGAACCAAACGTGTAAATTTAGATGGTTGGATGCTAAAATGAGTTCACACGTATCAAAAACATCTATTCGATTTGTATTTTCATTTCTTATTCATAATATCCGTTCAACAACTATGACCAGATTTTTAACTTGAAGATATACAATTAAAATAAATATTAGCGAAGAAAATCTTTAAAGTGTACAGTACTTGAATCTATACTATATAATAAAAGAAACCATTTTTAGGACACTTGTCATCATATTAAGCCATGTATCTTATAGATAATTATTATTTACTTTAATCTTTTCTAATTAATTATAGATAACCCTCCTATTAAATATTATTTAGTTTAATTTTAATTTAATCACTTCTAGAAAAAAATCATAATTATTTATTAACAAAACATTCGATAACTTTTAAAATTTCGTTTATTAAATCCTTTGAAAAAACTTACAAACCACATCCACGTCCATTGATTAATACTAGCAAAAAACAGAAAAAATCTAAAATAACTTTTATGCTACTAACAAAAAACAGAAAAATTCTAAAATACCTTTTATGTTAATTTTATTATTAAATCAGAAAGATGCAAAATGACAAACATGAAATAAAACTTACAAAACAATCGTTTCGTTAAAAACAGCTTCTAATCACAAACAAATTCAACTATATTAGCATGATTTGCTCAATGACGTTAATCGGCTAATTCACTCCTAAACCGATAAAAAAACCCCAAATCGATCAATTGCATGACGTTGATCGGCTAATTCACTCCTAAACCGATAAAAACCCCCAAATATATCAATTGCATGACGTTAATCGGCTAATTCACTCCTAAACCCCGTGTATTACACTAAATATCTCATTTATTTATTATGGAGATTTTAATTATTGTATATTAGTTTATTTTAAGAAATTGTGTATATAGTTAGGTTCTATATTTGTTTTGTCATAATTATTGTATATTAGTTTATTTTAAGAAATTTTGTATATAGTTAGGTTCTATATTTGTTTTGTCATATTATTAAATTAAGTTAAATATATAACTTGATTTATCGTACTTAGGTCCTCAATTTGTTTGTCATATTATTATAACTAAATATATAACTTGATTGTTATTACTAACAACCTATAGTGTTCATTTATTTTTGAAACATTAGGGATTAAATTCAAAATTTTGATAAATCACAGAGATCATCCATATATTTTACTCAACATATTATTTTCATAATTTATTACTATTGAACTTTAAATATATATAAAACAAAATGTTGCAATACGTCGCTAAAATCAAGCTAAAAATCTAAAATAATTATGTGAATATTTTTTGGATTCAAATTATTTTCGGTAATGTGCGAATTATAATTGTAACTTTCTATTCCTCATTAAATATAATGTAATACGTAAATACAACAATAAGTATTATATAATATAATATATTTATTTTTGTATTATTCTCAACGACAATTTAATTACATGTTTATTTGATGAATTTTATAATAGTAACATACATTCTCTTTATATTAACTCATTTATGTCAATTTCGTATATAAATGTCTTCATCTTTGGTTTGCATTTACAAGAAATATTTATTATATAATTTAAATTGTTCAACCCGTGTAACACACGGGGAACTAACCTAGTTTAAGTATAGAAAAGAATTAATGAGAAATAGAAAAGGAAAAAAAAAGCATAAACAAGCGAGATATCTATTATTGAGACATATCTTTGAAAATATCAAACCTAACAACATGAAAATAAATAATACACAAATCAATGTAACAAACATCTGCCCTAATAATGGTTTAGACGAAACCAATATAATTTCTAAACCCAAGTTAGCCCAGACGAAAAACACCTAACTGTTTGGATCGTTTGCCTTTAAAAAAATTTCCTATTATTATCCAAATCAATGTTAGATCCACTCCAATCTCCTTCTTTAGGTGACTCAACTCCAACGACCTTCATTCCATTCGGTATTTGGTTTCTTTTTGGAAACTTCATAAACGCCAGCTTATGCATTTAAAATATATATGAACACACGCTCAACACACGCCAAACGAGTATTATAAACTACAATGAATTTTAGATTCGTTCGGTTAGGATTTTTGTTTTAAAACGCCAAAACACATTCGGATCATAGTAAGAAATTGATACGATCTTCCAAATTTACAATAAAAAACAAATCTAGGTAGTGATGAATTTGATGAAACTTCTAATGTAACTTCATTATATAAAACATATGTTATCAACTAGTTACGTCATTGCTATCATATACAACAAACTAATTACGTCATTGCTGTCATATACAACAATATAAGAGTTTGTCGTATTAAAAAAATAACAAAAACCTACTTTTCTCTAATTATATTTGTTTATCCTCAAATATTTATCGTTTTGAAAGCAATCAAAATAAGCAAAAAAGTTGACTTTGTTTTTGAGTAAATTGCCAAAATTGTCCCTGAAGTTTGGGTTTTTTTGTTATTTTCATCCAAACGTCTAATTGGGATTACTGAGTATGATGATGATGATGATCTAAACGTATAATTTGCTTTATTTTTTCAATCAAACATTTGGATGAAAATGACAAAAAATCACAAATTACATAGACGATTTTGGCAAAAAAAAAAGTCAGACGTTTGAATAAAAATGACAAAAAATCCAAAAAATAAAGAACTATATGATACAAAAATATTGATTTGGATTAAAATGACAAACATGCATAAACCACGGGACAATTTTGGCAATTTACTCGTTTATTTTTTAAACCAAAAAAGCACAAAGCATCGTATTTTGATGAAAAGATAATCTAGAATAATCCTTCGTTTCACATTTGCAGGTCATTTCCGTAATTATAAACACGCTTAGGGGCATTTACGTAATATCATCCACCGATGAAAGAGCATAGCCCTATAAATTGAGGGGTTGGGTGCAGGACAATCTTCATACTCAAGAAATTAAATTTGCAAGCTAAAAAATTCAAATTAGGGTTTTCTGAAAGATCAATTTGGGGGAAATGGCTGAAGAAGGAATTGTTGTCGGTTGCCACAACGCTGATCAATGGAAAGAGCATTTTGATAAGCACAAGGCTTCTCAGAAATTGGTATTCTTTTTTCTTGAATTCTAGGGTTTCCGATTTGAATTTTCAAAATTCGCATTCAATTTCGTAAAATTTTCGTTAATTCAATGTTGTTTATTGCTCGTACGGTTTTCCGACTGTTTAATTCGTTAATTTTACGGTTTGGAGGGCCCGATAGCTCAATTAGGGTTTGTTTTTTTTTTTTTGTTTTTGAAATTATACGTCGTATGATTGACAGGTTGTTGTGGATTTCACTGCTTCATGGTGCGGTCCTTGCCGTGTAATTGCACCGATCTTGGCTGATTATGCTAAAAAGTTTCCTCATGTCGCCTTCTTGAAGGTCGATGTCGATGAAGTTGAGGTAAATATTTGCATTTGAATGATGGTGATGATGATGTGCTTCTTTATTACTATTTAAAATTCGCTTTACATATGGAAAATGTTACTGTTCATTTCATCTTTATGAAAGCGGTTGATAATGATAAAGGTATTTAATTGAAACTAGAAAAACTATGTATTGATTTTTATGTAATTATAAGATTGAGGCCAGGAAAAGGGATGTAAAATAATAAAAAAAAAACTTTAGTTGTATGTTTCATAATTGTATGTATGGTAATATGGATCTTTGAACTTGGAGTTGATGAATTGATTGGTGTTTGTATGCAGAGTGTTGCTCAGGAGTATTCAGTGGAAGCGATGCCGACGTTCTTGTTCTTCAAGAACGGTGTGAAGGTGGACACAGTTGTTGGTGCTAAGAAGGATGAACTTCTTGCCTGCATTGTGAAGCATGCTGGAGAGGCTGCTGCAACTGTATCTGCTTAGATATGTTATGATGATGATGATGTATCAGCAACTTGTTTGAATCTTTTGTTAAGGAATATTGGCTGTGTAATCTTGGTTTTATGACTTTGTGGTTTTATCTATTATGCATAAATTAAAGTTGCTGTAGTTTGGTTGGTTGGTTTGTTTTCTGTTCATATTTTGATTTATTTGGCATTTGGATAGGATTAGTTTTACTATGCTATGAATAGGAATATTAGACCATCAAGTGGGTCACATAATATAAAGGAATTGACATAAAAAGATATCACTTATACTGTTTGATGTCTCTATTTGATGTCGCTATGTACAATTACTTAACTCGTTATATTGATGCTTCTTTAGTAAGTAAAAAGGAAGATAATTATGGAACAAAGTTTTCCAAAATATATTTTATACCCCAAAAGTATCTAATTCTTATCAAGCAACCAATAATTGTGCACTTTTGTTATGACATTCCATTAAGAGCATCTCCACACGTCGTGTCTCCATCCGACATGAGGAGAGAGTGGTGAGAGACAAAGGAAACAAAGAGATGAGTTGGTGGTGTTCGTTTTTGCCTTTTTGGTACCACTGAAGATGCTTTAATAGAGTTGAAACGTCGATATTTGGCTACATGTTTATCTAACACTTTTTTAACACGTTTTGGGTTGTTTCATGACGTTCTAAAATGAATGTATTTTAGATATTCAAAGATGATTGTAATAATGTATTGTAATTACATACATGTATATATAATAGCACAACCCTGTAACGAAAACAAACTAACGGCAGGGTCTCTTCTTTTATTCATTTAGTATCCAATTTTTTAAATGATACAATGTTGATAGCATAACGACGTTCAAATGTATTGTGAGGTTTACTTGAAGAAAGAGGCATTAGAGAGAAGAAGACCACATGCAGGCCTTTTACTAGATGTCCTTATTAGCTTTAATTTTGTGAATGCTTCCGGTATGCTTTCAACTTCATTCTCTATCAGAAAAACAATTATTAGCTTAATTTTGTGATTACTTCCAGTATGTTAACATTGATAAAAACATTATTGACGATACACGATGAAAAGGTGATACACGAGTGTAGTTTTACGTATGATGTAATTGTAGGAATACGATGCCTTCAAACCAACCCCCCCCCCCCCCCAACCAATCAATATTGTTTGCTTTGCTAGTTATGAGCTTACAACTTTTCTTTTTGTTAACCAGATGGGCCTTGGTTTAAAGGTCACCAATCACCACACCTTCCTTACGAGCCCCATCTTCCTCATGTCCATAACCAATATGAGATTTACCTAAAATGTTATTACAAACGCCCCTCCCCGCTTATGGACTAATCGTTCTCAACGAGGTTTGCCCCGCCATTCTGACTACACATGTGTGATTCATCTATAGTGTTTCAAGCACTCCATGAACTTATCGTCTTTAACGAGGTTTGCCCCACCATCTTGAACCCAAAGAAGTGGCTCTAATACCATTTGTAATATCCAACCCCTCATACCAACCAATATTGTACCTTCTTTTTTCTAACTAGGAGCTCACAATTTTGTCATTTGTTACTAGGGTGGAGACTTCCCACAAGGTTACCAATCATTTGATTATGCCACACAAGCACGGTTCAGTCTCAAGCTATTCTTTCATCCATTGCCAATGCCGATGGTGATATTTTGAGGCCGGACATTTTTATGAGCCAATAAGCTCTCATGTTCACGATTGAATATGTGAGATTTTCTACGGTGTTAAAGGTTTCATGTTATATAAATATAAATACATGAACAAAAGTGGATATGCGACAATATCGTAACGGGTATAATTAATGACATGGCTATACAAATTTATTACTCCAAAAACTGTTTCGTGTAATCATATACCAATCATATGCCTAACACATGACGAAGTTGATGTTACATAGTTCATGACAGGAAATGTAATTAAGGAAGATTAGGGAGCTGATACAATATTTGTATGTACCACATGACTATTTTTATGATATGAAACAAACGGAAACGTTTTATCCTTCTAATTTTATTACTTTACTAACATGTCAACAAAGGTAATTTCGGGTCACAGAATCATTTATATACTGTTTAATTATTTGTTTAGTATGTAGTTTCTATATAAACTCTTACTAAGCATGAAAATAAACAGTTTAAAAAATATTAAAATATTTGCCCTTCAAAAAAAAGAAACTAATAATAAGACTATGTTGTTTGGATGGACTTGGGTTGGATTTGGGAGCATTGCTCGACACGTAACAGGTGTGGGCTCCACCAGTCCACACTCAAAAAAAGTGGCTGTGGAAGGGGCGTGGCCAGGCTGGCGTTGGGGATTTTTTTTTTGTTTTTTATATTAATCATAGAATTTAGTAAAGTAATTTGAAAAACAAATTTTATTTATATTAAATAACTACAATAAAAAAATACATTACATTACCAAAAAAAATTCAATCATTTTCATCTTTATCTTCATCTTCATCTTCATTGGAGTCGAATCTAGGAAGTGTTGAAACATGTTCTACCAAATCAGCTCGAAGGTTTGAATTTATTTGTCTTAACTCGATTAGATATTGGTTTTACGTTCTCTTTTCGTCACTAAATTCTTCATTATTTAATTCGGACTCCTCGCCATAGTATTCAACGATTGCACGCCATTCGTCCTCTAAAATCATGTTGTGTAGAATGATGCACGCGTACATCACGTTTCTTATTTGATCTTTTTCATACACTCGACAAGGCATGCTCAAAATGTAACAACTCTCACCAAAATTATTATTTATTAAATCATTTTATCCAATAGGAAACCCTAATTGAGACCCCCCAAGTGATTCTGCGCAAACCCTAAAATTTTCAGAACAATCAGAATCAGGATCAGGGCCCCTAAAATTCAGGGGGGGATATTCCCTATTGACGATTATCTTCATATCTCGCTGTCTAAATCGAATTTCTTCGTTCCGTCGACTCAGCTAGGCTACAAACACACGTGGCAACCCTATGATGAGATGTGACCCGTCGCGCCACGCGACGCCCCCTATGGGACCCCTCGCGTCACGAGACACCCTCAAATTCTCAGTATAAATAGAGGAGTTTGGGACTTAGATTTCTGCGTTGGAACGACGATATAACTCAATTCATACGCTGAGATATCGTTCAAATACTACCAAACACACATATAAGCTCGAATTCTGCTACGATACAGGGTATTAACTCGATCGCTGCTAGGATTCGATGTCCGATCGATTGAAACTATCCGATGAATGTTTAAGTGCTGCTCAAACACGGGTTATACTTTGTCATTCGTCATGATTCCGACAGGATGTTTGAGTGTCGCCCGAACTCGGGCTATACTCTGTCATTCGTTGCGAATCCGCAGGATGTTTAAGTATCGCACTTTGTCATCCGTCGTGAGGATTTTAATCTCGTGAGCTTATCGTAAAAGTTGTATTCAGTTATTTACCTAGTTTCGTGTGCATTATTATTTAAATTAGGTTATTAGGCTTATCAGTAGGCTAAACTTTACCCCATACACTTACAATCAAAGTAGATGCTAATTCTCAGAAGAATTTGAATCAGGAAGCTTGTTAAATCAATACTGCATGCTTATAAAGTGAGTCATTCTCTTTTTATCAAACTCTTTTACAATACCTCAATTTATTTTCATAGGTTATAATTACAGAGGCTAAGTCGTGGTAATCTTAAATCAATGGCTAGTGGGGTATTGTGCACATTACTAATTTCTCACGGAGTTAGGCTAATAAGCCCTAACACAGGTTAGGCTAATAAGCCCTAACAGTGATATATCATCACTAATTGGGTGATAGGACCCAATAGTGGTATGTCCATCGTCACACAGTGTGACACGGCGCCATATAACAATAAGATAGAAACCATTGTAATCGCTCTTATGCTGTAATTTATAACTAATGGTCATTTTATAAAAACCTGAATGAACTCACTCGGTATTTCCTGCTGACAAAACCTTTTAAAAATGCATTTCAGGTAATTACAGTAGATTGAAATAAGAGTTGGATACGGCACCAAAAGGTTTACAGAAGTGGCTTGATTTATTTAAATTAAATTAAGAAAAGTTGTTTTATGTAATCGGGTTTATCCCATATGAAAAGCTACCTTTGTAAAACATGAGTTTTATCCCATCTATTTAATAAAATCCGGTATTTCTAAACTCTGATGTCACGGCCCCCGACCCGGTTTGACCCGTTTCAGGAGCCGCGGGACAGGAATCCCGTGGTATTTAATTTAGGCGACAGCGGAAGTCTTTTTAAAACAGGATCTCTATAATAATTTAAACTGCTCGTTTCATAATTTAGGAATAAATTCCCAAAATTTACAATACTGTGAGGGAAATCTTTATTTTCAAAACATGTTCATTTATTTGTTTACATTGAGCCACTTTTCTAAGCTGGGAGTGCTCCACGGCACTTTTCTTTGCTCATACCAGATCACCTGAAACATGTTTGAAAAATGTTTTGTCAGCGGGGAAATACTGAGTGAATCATTCAGTTTACTAAAAACGACACATTTGTTATAATCTACAGTATTAAGGGGAATTACAATGTTTCTGATATCAAACCAACTACCCACAGTACTTGTCACTCGACTACCCATTGGCTATCTCGTTGTCCAAATGGTGTCTGTGACTGTGGTCAGATCACCCCTTGGCTAACTCGTTGTCTAAGTGTGACGGGAACTAAGTAATGTATACAAAACCCCACATACCGGCTGTACTTTGGTGATTACATAGACTTAATCACTGTAACTATAACTTTGAAAATAACTTTGGAGTTTTGTAAAACGTTTGATAAAAAGAGAATGACTCACAAACTGTGAGAAAAGAGTTTATAAAAGAGGAATGACTCACATTGCAGATTTACGAGCAGAGTATAAGCTTTACTGATTAGCCTTTTAACCTAATTTAAATAACAATGCACACACAAACGGGATTAGTAACTAATTCAGCAGTTACGTCAATTCACGAGATTAAACACTCACAACTATTATCAAGTGCAATACTAAACAATTCAATGGATTCACAACGAATGACAGAGCATAGTCCGAATTCGAACAGCACTCAAACATTCAAGTCGAAATCACAATGAATAACAAAGTACAAGCTTAATTTGAGCAGCACTCGGACAATCGTTGGATAGTTATAATCGATCGGACGTCGAATCGTAATAGCGATCGAGTTATTACCCTGATTGCGGCAGCACCTCGTGATCGTGTGTGTGTGTGGTGAACTGAATTGCTTATAACTCGACGTACACACATAAGTTTTACGTCGTTTTAATACCAGAAACTAAGTGCCAATGTCGGCTATTTATAACCAAAATTTGGCCCTACTTACGGACCGTAAGCCTGATCCCTTACGGTCCGTAAGGGATACCTATAGGTCATAGACTTGCCATGCACGGGAGTAGCTTGCATGAATCAATGGAATTGGCCAATCAGACGTTTCCATCATTTTATTTAAGATAATTATCAACTAGGGTTTACCCCCTTCGAGTTTTAGGGGCCCTGATCCTGATTCCGATCATTCTGAAAATTTTAGGGCTAGTGCAGAATTACTCGGGTGTCTTAATTAGGGTTTTCTTATTGACTAATGATTGTCCTAACTACCGATTTTAGTGGCAGTTGTTACATCCTCCCCACCTTGAGAAAAATCTCGTCCTCGAGATTTACTGAAATAGAAGAGGATACTTTCGCTTCATCTCTGATTCCAGTTCCCAAGTATATTCTGGTTCTCTCTTGGATTCCCATTTGATTTTGACCAACACCAGTCGTTTATGTTTGAGAAACTTAATCTTCCGATCTTCTATTTGTAAAGGTTTCTCTACGAATTTCAGTTTTTCATTTACCTCTATATCTTGAAGAGGTACTACCAGGGATTCGTCTGATAGACATTTCTTGAGATTGGATACATGAAACACATCATGTACTCCAGCTAATTCTTCTGGTAGTTGTAAACGATAAGCTACCGATCCTATTCGTTGGATCACTGGGAATGGTCCAACATATCTGGGACTCAGTTTTCCTTTCTTACCGAATCGTACTACTCCTTTCCAAGGAGATACTTTCAAAAGTACTTTGTCTCCGACTTGGAATTCTAACGGCTTGCGGCGATTGTCTGCATAACTCTTCTGACGATCTCTAGCAGTCTTCAGTCTTTCCTTGATTTGTGATATCTTGTTAGTAGTTTCTTGCACAATCTCTGGACCCGATAATTGACTTTCTCCTATTTCTGCCCAACATACTGGAGTTCTGCACTTGCGTCCATACAGTGCTTCGAATGGAGCAGCTTCGATGCTCGAATGATAACTATTGTTATAGGAGAATTCAATTAATGGTAAATGGCTATCCCAATTACCACCAAAGTCAATTACACATGCTCGGAGCATGTCTTCCAGGGTTTGTATCGTCCTTTCACTTTGTCCGTCCGTTTGAGGATGATATGCGGTACTTAAATTAAGTCGAGTTCCCATTGCTTCTTGGAAACTTGTCCAGAAACGGGAAGTAAAACGACTATCTCTATCTGATACAATGGAGAGTGGGACTCCATGTAAGGATACTACTTCATCTACATACAACTTGGCTAACCTTTCCATGCTAAAGGTTTCCTTTATTGGTAGAAAATGAGCTGATTTGGTTAATCGATCCACAATTACCCAAATAGCATCATTACCTTTTCTGGTTTTGGGTAACTTAGTAACAAAATCCATTGTTATGAGTTCCCATTTCCATACAGGCATTTCTAACTGTTGTAGTAGTCCTGAAGGTTTCTGATGTTCGGCTTTAACTTGTGAACAGGTTAAACACTTAGATACGTATTCAGCTATATCCTTTTTCATTCCTATCCACCAAAAATTATTTCTTAAATCTTGGTACATCTTATTATTTCCTGGATGTACAGTATACCTAGATTTATGAGATTCTTCTAAAATCTTATTTCTTAATTCTCCTTGTCTAGGTACCCAAATTCGTTTCTTGTGGAATCTCCAAATTCCATCTTTTCCTTGTTCTAATTCCTTTAGATAACCTTTCATTCCTTCGGCATCGTCCTGGATTGCCGTTTCCTGAATCTCCTTTATTTGTTCCATTAAATCTAATTGTAGATTTAATCTAAGAGCACGGACTCGCTTTTGCTTTTCATGATATTTACGACTTAAGGCGTCTGCGACTACGTTCGCTTTTCCTTCGTGATACTGAATATCACAGTCGTAATCACTTAAGATTTCCATCCACCTTCTTTGCCTCATATTTAACTCTTTTTGCCCAAATATATATTTTAAACTCTTATGGTCCGTATAGATAGTAAACTTACTTCCA
This sequence comes from Helianthus annuus, assembly GCF_002127325.2. Lineage (NCBI taxonomy): Eukaryota > Viridiplantae > Streptophyta > Magnoliopsida > Asterales > Asteraceae > Helianthus > Helianthus annuus. Next base: position 171,284,097 of record NC_035441.2, on the reverse strand, counting down.
TACAGATAATGTCTCCAAATCTTAAGGGCAAAAATTATGGCTCCTAACTCTAGATCATGAGTTGTATAATTTTCTTCGTGCTTTTTCAATTGCCTAGAGGCATACGCAATTACCTTTTTGCGTTGCATCAACACACATCCATATCCTAATTTTGAAGCATCACAGTATACTTCAAAATCCTCAGTTCCTTCGGGTAAAGCTAAAATTGGAGCATTTGTCAATTTGTGCTTTAGAATCCTAAAAGCTTCCTCTTGTCTAGATCCCCATTCAAACTTAGCGACTTTACAGGTTAGCTTAGTTAAAGGTACATCTATCCTAGAAAAATCTTTAATAAATCGTCTATAATATCCAGCTAATCCTAGAAAACTTCTAACTTCCATAGCTGTTCGTGGAGCTTTCCAATTCGTGATTGCTTCTATTTTAGCAGGATCTACGTGAATTCCTTCGTGATTCACCATATGACCTAAAAATTGCACTTCTTGTAGCCAGAATTCGCACTTCGAGAATTTGGCATAAAGCTTTTCTTTTCTTAACAAGGTTAAGAGTACATGCAAGTGCTCACAATGTTCCTCCTGACTTTTGGAATAAATGAGTATATCGTCAATGAACACGATTACAAATTTATCCAAATATGGTTTACAGATCCTATTCATCGTGTCCATAAATGCAGCTGGAGCATTTGTTAATCCAAAAGGCATGACTGTAAACTCATAATGACCATACCTAGTTCTGAAAGCAGTTTTAGGTATGTCCTCCTCTTATACTTTCAACTGATGATATCCAGATCTTAAGTCTATCTTAGAGAAATACCTAGCTCCTTGCAATTGATCAAAAAGATCATCAATCCTAGGTAATGGGTATCGGTTCTTAATTGTAATCTTATTTAATTCCCTATAATAGATACACATTCTCATTGATCCATCTTTCTTTTTCACAAACAACACTGGTGCACCCCAAGGGGATGAACTAGGTTGTATGAATCTTTTGCTTAGTAATTCATCTAATTGCTTTTTCAATTCTAGCATTTCAGTAGGTGCTAATCGATAAGGTGTCTTAGCTATTGGTGCAGTACCTGGAATTAAATGAATTCTAAACTCTACTTCCCTATCAGGTGGTAAACCAGGTAATTCTTCAGGAAAAACATCTGGATATTCTTAAACTATAGGGATGTCCTGGAGTTCCTTACTTTTAGTGTTAATGATTACAGAAATCATATACACCATTTCTTGTTTCCTTGAATAACTGGCCAATTTCATTACTGAAATGAATTTCAGTGGCTTCCGAGGTCTATCTCCTATAATTAGAATTACTTCTCCTATGGGAGTACGGATTTCTACAGAATTCTTATCACACAGGATTCGAGCATGGTTGGCTATCAACCAATCCATTCCTAATACCACATCGAATCCGACTAAATTCATAGGTAACAGGTTTGCAGAAAACTTATGACCTAATAATTCTATTTTTACTTCTTGCAAAACCTTGTCTATGATGACAGAATTTCCATCTGCCGTTTCAACAGAAAAGATCTGCCTAAGGGTATTTAGAGGTAAGTTAAGAGCTTGGCAGAATGCAGTATTAATGAAACTTTGGTTTGCACCAGAATCAAATAATACTTTTGCATAGACGTTATGTACTAAGAACGTACCCGCTATCACGTCTGGAATGAGTTCGGCTTCTTGAGTGGTCAGCTGGAATGCTCGCGCATTTTTCTTAGCAGTTCCATCGGCCGTTTTATTTTATTGTCTACTGGTTAGGCTAACTTAGGACATTCAGGTTTGATATGCCCTGTTTCTCCGCAGTTATAACAGATTCTTGTTTTCCTTCTGCAGTCTTCTTCCCGATGTCCTTTCGCCTTGCAGAAGTTGCAAAATATATTGCACTGTCCATAGTGTTTCTTTTTGCAATTTCTGCAGAAAGGAGGTGACGAGTATTGCTCGGTTCCTCTTTTCTTGAATTTATTGCTATTATTACCCACACGAAATCCTTGGGTAATCTTCTGAGCCAATTCCTTCTTGCGATCTTCTTCTCTGGTGCGGACTAGTTCATCGGTTAAAGTATTAGCTAATTCTACAGCATCGTCAATTGTGCGTGGTCTCGCAGCTTTAACGATGTTACGGATTTCTCCAATTAATCCCCAAATATAACGGGAAATAAGTACCGGTTCTGGCGAAGCCAGGGAAGGTACCACTCTCGCATATTCGAAGAATGTCGAAGTATATCCTCGACAGTCTACACCTATCATACGATGACTCAGGAACTTATTTGCCATTTGTTCCTTCTCGTATTCGGGACAGAATTTTCTTTCGACAAGACGCTTAAATTCTTCCCAATTTATTGCATAGGCCACTCTTCTTCCTTTTGCTTGTAGCACCGTGTTCCACCATTCTAACGCCCCTTCTTTGAACAAGTTTGATGCATACATCACTTGATCTTCTTCAGCACATTTACTTATTGCAATTACTGCCTCGGTTTTCTCTAACCAACGCAGTGTTGCAGTTGCCCCCTCATTGCCTGCAAATTCTACGGGTTTACAGGCAAGAAATTCTTTGTAAGTGCAACCAGGCGTTGCAGCTTTCATTCTTTTAGGGAGTGGAGCCTGTTGCGGATCATGATCGTCATGATTGCCGCCTCCGTTTATGCTGTTACTGCCTTTATCTTCCGGAATACGTTTACTAGGAATTAATTGTGGTTCGGCAGGTTTCTGAACAGCAGCCACAATTTCTGGAATAGCATTGGCTATCCCTTGAGCAATAAAGTATTCAATATCTTGTCTAGTTATATATTGATCTTCCTGATTTTGCTCAGACTGATTTATTTCATTAACTGGTTCATTATTAGCGTTTTCCATCTGCTAATTAGAAATTATTAGTGTCTAATTATTAATATCAAAATTACAGATACATACACAAAAACACATAGATCAGCATAATATGCAAACATAGTCAAAATTGTCGATACTTCGACTTCTGTTTTGTTTTATATATTATACCTGCTTCAATACACACTTTTTATCTTACAGTGTTTTATTGCCCATTTTACAGAATCAGTTTTACTATATTAGTTATAATACAAACAAACTTTTCCAACCCTTCCTATCTTTTGGTCCACTGGCAGTTTCAGTAACGACGTTCCCTCTCGTCGTACTTCCAAGAAATCTGCTCCCCTATTTCCCTGATCCTATTCCCGGTTCCTATCAGTTCTTCACCAAACTGACGTAGCTCAGCTAAATTTTCATAGCTCATTGGCGGATTAGGGACAGGTTCTGGATCAAACTGTGGGAGAAAACTATAGGGACTATTAACTATATTTTGGAATTGCCAGTCATTGGTCCACCATTCCTCCATTTGGCCTAATGGTCGGGTGTGAACTAGTGGGTCTGGAATGGCTGGTCCTAGGTTTATTGGGAATTGGGCTGTAGCAGGATAAGAGAAAAGATTATCGTTGATAGGCTCTAGAACATCACAATTATCCAGTAGGCGATCTATTTCGTCCTGGAATGTGGTTTCCTCAGACTGTTTAGAGCTTTCTCCGATCTCTATTCCCTTTTGCTTTAGGTCTATCCCTAGTTCGGCTGGCTTGGAACTTTCTCCGGTTTCTATTTCTTTTCCCTTGCTCACACTCACAGGATTTTCTATTTTAGGGAGTCTCCTAGGTTTCCTTCTGCGCACTTTTCGCCACCCTACATATCTTCTCTTCTTTTTAGGTTTGGCTTTTTCCAGCGGTGGAGCTTGGAATTCCAGAGGTTCTTCTATGTCAGCAATGTAACCAGTGAAGTTGTGGGAGACTTCAATCGGTACAGGATAGAGGTTAAGATTCTGAAATGCTTTCGACATCTCATTCATGCTGTACGGCATATATGCAAAATGCACAAAATGCTAAGTTAAAACTTTGGAACAAAGCTTAACAAATAAACATTTTTATTGCATACCAGTTTGTACAACATACAGCAAACAGAACACATTCAGATCTTATTTATTTATTTACTAGGAAGTAAATATTTCTAGGTTTAAAGTTTAAAGATTTGCATTTTCTGCTACAGTAGCGAGTAGATACAGATTTGCCCATTTTTCATCTAAGTTATTTTCCCTTGGAGGATTATTATTAATTTCCTGAATCTAAGGATTGAATTCCTTTTCTCCGGTGTAAGTGGGTTTTCATAATTTGCTTTACGGACAAAGATTCCCTCTTCTAAATTGGTGGGAGTTTTGGAGAAAGAGGTTCCCTGTTCTTTAGGTGTACTATCCAATTTGCGATAGATAGCATAAATCTTTTGTTTACCCATACTGTAGTTTTAACAATTAATCAGTTAATAAGCATATATTCACAGAATGCCAAATAAAACCTTTGATAAACTTAAATTAATTAGAACAATGAGCTTAATCAGTAAGCTTAAAACAATGGCTCTGATACCACCTTTTCCTGTCACGGCCCCCGACCCGGTTTGACCCGTTTCAGGAGCCGCGGGACAGGAATCCCGTGGTATTTAATTTAGGCGACAGCGGAAGTCTTTTTAAAACAGGATCTCTATAATAATTTAAACTGCTCGTTTCATAATTTAGGAATAAATTCCCAAAATTTACAATACTGTGATTTCTCAGGGAAATCTTTATTTTCAAAACATGTTCATTTATTTGTTTACATTGAGCCACTTTTCTAAGCTGGGAGTGCTCCACGGCACTTTTCTTTGCTCATACCAGATCACCTGAAACATGTTTGAAAAATGTTTTGTCAGCGGGGAAATACTGAGTGAATCATTCAGTTTACTAAAAACGACACATTTGTTATAATCTACAGTATTAAGGGGAATTACAATGTTTCTGATATCAAACCAACTACCCACAGTACTTGTCACTCGACTACCCATTGGCTATCTCGTTGTCCAAATGGTGTCTGTGACTGTGGTCAGATCACCCCTTGGCTAACTCGTTGTCTAAGTGTGACGGGAACTAAGTAATGTATACAAAACCCCACATACCGGCTGTACTTTGGTGATTACATAGACTTAATCACTGTAACTATAACTTTGAAAATAACTTTGGAGTTTTGTAAAACGTTTGATAAAAAGAGAATGACTCACAAACTGTGAGAAAAGAGTTTATAAAAGAGGAATGACTCACATTGCAGATTTACGAGCAGAGTATAAGCTTTACTGATTAGCCTTTTAACCTAATTTAAATAACAATGCACACACAAACGGGATTAGTAACTAATTCAGCAGTTACGTCAATTCACGAGATTAAACACTCACAACTATTATCAAGTGCAATACTTAACAATTCAATGGATTCACAACGAATGACAGAGCATAGTCCGAATTCGAACAGCACTCAAACATTCAAGTCGAAATCACAATGAATAACAAAGTACAAGCTCAATTTGAGCAGCACTCGGACAATCGTTGGATAGTTATAATCGATCGGACGTTGAATCGTAATAGCGATCGAGTTATTACCCTGATTGCGGCAGCACCTCGTGATCGTGTGTGTGTGTGGTGAACTGAATTGCTTATAACTCGACGTACACACAGAAGTTTTACGTCGTTTTAATACCAGAAACTAAGTGCCAATGTCGGCTATTTATAACCAAAATTTGGCCCTGCTTACGGACCGTAAGCCTGATCCCTTACGGTCCGTAAGGGATACCTATAGGTCATAGACTTGCCATGCACGGGAGTAGCTTGCATGAATCAATGGAATTGGCCAATCAGACGTTTCCATCATTTTATTTAAGATAATTATCAACTAGGGTTTACCCCCTTCGAGTTTTAGGGGCCCTGATCCTGATTCCGATCATTCTGAAAATTTTAGGGCTAGTGCAGAATTACTTGGGTGTCTTAATTAGGGTTTTCTTATTAACTAATTATTGTCCTTACTACCGATTTTAGTGGCAGTTGTTACATCTGATATTTTTCCTAACTCACGGTCTTGATGAAATTTCCGCTGCAATACTTTCTAAATAACCACCGGTACCACTTGGCTGCTCGCGGCTCCCGATTTCGTCCAGGGTGGGTCGGGGGCCGTGACACAAAATGCGCCACCTTTTCTGCAAAACACCAAATGCTCGCTCGATGTCTTTGTGTGCCGCCATTTGAAGTTTGTTAAACTTTATTCTTTTAGGATCTAGGGTTCCATCTCTTGAAAATGATTTCACATAACAGCATACTTAGGGTAAATTCCATGAACAAGATAGTACCCATACTTGTATTTAACCCCATTTACAAAAAAAAATTGTTCCTTTCGGTCCAATACCATTTATTCGATCATTGAAAATGGGCGAGTGGTGTATAATGTGTATATCGTTATATGAACCGGGCATACCAAAGAATGCATGCCAGATCCAAAGATCTTATGGTGCAACCGCTTCAAGCATCATAACCGGCATTCCATGATATCCACTTGTGTGAGAGTCTTGCCATGCAGTTAGACAAAGTTCCCACTCCCATTTAATACAATCTAAACTACCGATCATCCCGGGGAGACCATGATATTTAGCGTGATGTTCCAAAATTTGTTGCATATCACTAAACGCCGGTTTTCTCAAGTATCTTTTCATATATAGTTCAATGATATACGCACAAAAATTGTGAAGACTTTCCCTAGCTACTAGTGCTGACATCTTTAAATAGTCGTCCATTATGTCGGAACTATTGTCCTAAGCCAAGTGTCTTAGGGCGGCCGTAACCTTTTGCCATGTGGTAATTCCTAAATTACCACGTGCATCGGGTCTTTGTCGGAAAAAAAAACATAATTATCCTCTAAATACTTTGATATTCTTAAAAATAAATTTTTACTCATACGAAAACGACGCCTAAACATTCTTTCACCATACGTTGGTTCGGGTGAGAAATAATCGCTTGCCAGCAAATCGTTTGCGGTTTCGCGTTCACGAACAATATATTTCCTCCGTTTGGGTTGGGGTTGGGAAGTCCCTTCATTTGCATCTTCAACAATAGCTTTCACCACCATCGACACTGCTAATAATAATAATTCCGCCCCATCGTCCGATGAGGATGACAAAACAAATTTGTCATACGAATCGCTTGAACTTGAAAGAGCCATCTTATATATTTTTTTGGGAGTTTGATAGTGGTTTTTCAATTTTTGGATGCTAAAAATGAGTAAGAAATGAAAGGTAGAAAAAATTAGAAGAATTTGTTTTTTTTTTTTTTTTTTTGAGTTAAATGTCATTTTAGTCCCTGTGGTTTCGGCCATTTTGTCAGCTTAGTGCAAAGGTTTCATTTTTCGCCTATGGGTCCAAAAAGGTTTCATCGTTGCCATTTTAGTCCACTGGGTTAACTTCATCCATTTTTTCTGTTAAAGAGAAGGGCAATTCGGTCATTTTACATGACCGAATTGCCTTTCTAATTAACAAAATTACATATAAAATGACCGAATTGCTCTTCTCGTTAACAGAAAAATGGATAAAGTTAACCAAGTGAACTAAAATGGCAACGATGAAACCTTTTTGGACCCACATGTGAAAAATGAAACCTTTGGACTAAACTGTAAAAATGGCCCAAACCACAGGGACTAAAATGACATTTAACTCTTTTTTTTAAATAGCCGTTGGTCAACGGCTATGCCTAACGGCTAGCCATAACGGTCATCAAAGAATAACCAACCATGGCAGCCACGTCACCCTAGGCCTACGCCCCACGTCAAGCAACATTGCCACACCAAACAGGTAATGCTAACCAAAACGCTAACCTGAGATGGAGCAGCGGATGTTAAAGGTCCATGACGCCAAGCAGGTCACGCCCACCCCCCACCCACCCATAGTCTAAAGGGGTGTTTGGCCTAACTTTTTTATCTAAACTTATAGCTTTTTTAGCTTATTTTTACAAAATAAGCACTAATGGGTGTTTGGTTTAGCTTTTTAAGCATATGCTTATTAGCTTATATAAGCTAATTCCAAGAAGCTTATGGGAACATGGTTTTTTAGCTTATTTGAATAAGCTTATTTGAAGAAGATGGTTTTTTACTCATTACACACAATGATATTATACTCATTCCCATAATACAAAATAACTTAACAAACAACTAAAGATTGATTATTAATTATCAACTTGTAGAATATAAACTAATCCAAACACTTAAAAATAACTTATCAAATGAAAAAAAAAAAAAAAAAAAAAAAAAAAAAAAAAAAGCTACTTTAAAATATAAACATAAGCCAAGAAAATAAAAGCTAGGCCAAACACCCCCTAATTCAAAGAATAATTCGTTTTCTGGAAGCATTTGAGAATTAAGATATTGGGGGTAACAACTAGATTCTTCTCGAATAAAAGGGGCAAAATGGAACACAGTGTATTCCTTGACAACGACACGTGGCAAACAGTCCTTAGGTAACACCGTAAAATGCACGCAGTCTGGTCGCACCAGATCCACTCCGACCGTCCGATCAAGACCAACTTTTTGACTCCACACTCAATCACGAGTTCCACTTTTAACAAAAGAGATTTGTATTACGGCCCCTAATAAAGTCTAATTTTACATGATACACCCTAAAGTAATTTAGTATTGTAGTTTCACAAGAAAAACTTATGATTTAAAACCAAAGATTCAGTGTTTTTTGTAGTGTTCTTAAAACCAGACCAGATGGTCTAGCTGGTTTGAGTAGAAACCGGCATGGTCACTGGTTTGTTTTCATATCACTTGCTTTACAAAGAACTGGCCAATTTTGTCGTAAACCGAGTTGAGCAAAAAACTAGGTCAAACCATTTTGCTTTATTTGGAACGGATTAGTATATATGAGGATGTTTGCTTTATTTTATAGATATGATGGCCTTTGGAGTTCCTCTACTCGGCTCATGTGGGATAATTTCTAGGATTTGAACATAAATGTGGAAAATTAAAAAATAGTTGTTGGCACCATGAATTGAACTTACGACGGTTGAGAATGGAGGTCACCAGATTTTACAATCTATTCTAGCATCTCGTTAAATTGTTTTATGTCTATAAGATCTTAAGTACATAGTTTATTTATAAAAAAATATTTTGAAACACAAAAGTAAATATAAAAACTTGTACAAATACCCTAGTTTATCTGTTAAATATAAAGTAATACTATTTTAAACCTTACAAGAGTTGGTATTAAAAGTATTTTATGACGAATCAGATTATTAATGCTTTTAAACTTGTTTATATTCAATTATTATCTTTTTTCGTTACTTATTTTCTAAACTTTTATGGTGTTATCTATTTATCCGGTTCGACTAGTGAACCAGTAAGACCATCGGTTCAATGTCATGTCCGATTCTACAAACGCCGTGGAGGTCGAACACAATAAGTTTTAGGAGTAATCTTGTATGCCGGTCATAGTTGTGGGTTTATTTGATATATAGTTATAGTATCTGGGTAGAAAGTAAAAATTTCCCTTTTAGAAGCACTAAAGCCCTCTCGACACAGAAACACACACAGAAAAACACACACTCATCTCTCTCTCTCTCTCTCTCTAGAAGCCATGACTAGCCCCTCGGCTTCTTCTCGCAAGGTATACTACTTCTATCTCTACATCGTTTTCTCTTCTCTTCTCCTTCATATATTATACATATATCACTAATTGTATATATGCATCTACTTTTTCATATCCCTAATTTCGGTAATTTGAACAATTCGACGCAATTTGAGATTCAATTACCGATCCAACGGTTATTATTTGTGTTGATGATCACTCGTTTTTGCTCGAATTGCAGGTGCTAAGCAAGATCGCAACAAATCGTCTCCAGAAAGAGTTAATGGAATGGCAGGTGAATCCACCTGCTGGATTCAAACACAAAGTCACCGATAATCTTCAAAGGTGCGGTGTTAATGTTTGTTTTGGTTTAATTTTGTTTTGAATTAGGGTTTAATGGTTTGAATTTGTGTTATTTTTGGTTTGAAGATGGGTGATTGAAGTCAACGGTGCACCGGGGACCTTGTATGCTAATGAAACTTTTCAGTTGCAAGTTGATTTTCCTGAGCATTACCCTATGGAAGCCCCACAGGTGACATTTATGAATTATGATGATTTAACTTTTTGTGTAAATTGGATATGTGTTTACTGTTTTGACTGTAGTTAATTTTGGATTTTTACTGCTGCCTTTGGGTGTATGTGTGTTGAAGGTATTTCAAATGTGGTAGATTTTAAGTTTCACCTTTTTATAACTGGACTATCATAATCCTTGTGAGGTTGTCTATCATTAAATGTCATGATGTTCTTTAAAAACTCATTTCGCACAAGACACATGTGACGTTCGGCCCCTCATACCAAACGATATAGTCCACTTTGCAGTTTGCTCGCTAGGTCATGCTTAACCTCACCCGATCATGCTTACAGTAGAGCTCTCCGCTCATACACGACCAACACACCCAAAATTCGTAGATGGGATTTGAGGTCAGGTTTTTCTTTATCAGTCCATGTCCGCTGAGGATGTGGGATTGACATATGGTGTATTGGTGTTACAGTATAGATATGGAACTTTTTTAAGGATCACGGTTTATATAACTGATTAATCTTTTGCCTTTTTTGTCGGATGGTATTGGATCTCTATGCTCCATATATGTAGTATATTGTATTACAAGAAAGAGTATGTCAATGTTATATTTTGGTGTGTATCATATTATGTAAGTTGGTTTGACTATGTTATTAGGCTGTTTGATTTTTTGTGGAAGTTTAGGAGTTCTGTAAATTACTGCAGCGAGTTTCTCTTTTTCAGCTCAATGTAATTGCTAAGTGTCTTTTTTTCCTTATGGTTGTTGGTTGTTTACTATGTTGGTTTGGCAGGTTATCTTTGTTCCTCCCGCTCCACTTCATCCACACATTTATAGCAATGGTCATATTTGTTTAGGTATGTCTCATTACATCTTGCATATAGTTTTAAAACCTCTTGCATAGCAGTTAACATTTCACCAAATTGCTGTCGCTTTATGTGCTGTATGAGCTTAACTTCTAGCAGTTAATGTTAAACCAGTTTTATTCAAATATGCGAGCCTCATAGATCTAATAATGGAATCTATACACAATTGAGAGATTTCTTTTTATTGAAGATTTTCTTCTTTTGTTGCAGTTAATGGTTATAGGTTTTGAACATGTGGGTTGTAGAGTTTATTCAACTAAACAGTTTAATTAAAAGGTGTCAAAACGGTGGATGTTTTAGGGTCCATTATGTAGGCTCCGTCCTCATTTCTCATCGCGTCACGTCAATAGGACCTACCATATCATCTTCATTTCTTCTCACGTCTTGCAAACAGGACCCAGAAAATGTTAAAATGGCCTAAATGAATAGACCTTATGTAGTCTTGATTTTCTTAACGTAACATATATTATATTCTAAATGTAGTAATTAAATTGAGAAGCTTGTGTTTACTTGAAAAAAAAAACATTTTTGACGGGTGCCCAAGCTATGCCGTTTTGGGATGAAAGAAATAGAAAAACAGTTTATGATCCGTTTTGGTTTCACAAGATCAATTCTGTTATGAATAATAAACATTTGGGCTACTAGTCATCTACCATTAAAGTCAGATATATGAGTATATTTCTTGATTGATGGGTGTGTTTGGCTACTTGCACAGATATATTGTATGATTCATGGTCCCCTGCCATGACGGTGAGCTCTGTATGCATCAGCATTCTCTCCATGCTATCAAGCTCTACTTCTAAGGTTTGTTTTTTAATCTGTTATCATCACTCAAATTCAAATTCAACAAAGAAAATTTGGACTTTGAATTGAGGTAATTATTATTTAAAAAAGGAATGTAACATGTTTATTTGAAATGTATTGGTGTTACAGCAACGACCAGCAGACGATGAACGCTATGTGAAGAACTGTAGGAACGGGAGATCTCCAAAGGAGACGAGATGGTGGTTTCACGACGATAAAGTATAACATTAAAAAAAACGATACATAAATGAAATCCAGTGTTTGATGTGATTTCCTTTCATATCCTACTCTTCCACCTCTGAAGAAAAGAAAAAGGAATCATGAGATTAAGGTTTACATTATTATAAACTTGTTATTTTGACTCCAGGAAAACTGGTATGTCTGTGAGTCAAAAATGAATGAATGATCGTCCTATGTCGTATGTCTTATGTCTTATGATGTGATGGTGTTCTTGTAAAGTGGTCCCCACAAATGACAAAGTTTGACATTGTTATTATTAATCTACATAATCATATCATCTAATTCAATCCCCATGACCTAGTTTTAGGGTTCAGGTTAACAAGTGTTTTCTGTTGATTGCAAGGATTAAGGTCTGGTTGCATGAAATGTGTTAACTTCACCAACTAATAATTTTCAAGCATCATCATCATGTGTGTTGGTTGTCTTAGGAATTTAAAAGGAAATAAATTTGGGAAATTTCCTTCTTTTATAACTTCAGTATGGCATAAAATCATCTTCTTGTTATAGAATCAAAGTTTTAGTATCTAAAACTCCTTGTATCACTCGCTAGTCTTGTTTGTTATCGCCGTCATTGAATAATAGTCTACATGAGTTGTTTTATCGTATCTTGAGAGCGTGATAAAGTGGAGGGTAGAAAATTGCTTTCACATAGTTCAACAATTTCGTTAATTTTTACCACATTGGATGCAGTACTCTTCAGATGGCGGCAGCTGCTGCCGCCCCAGATGATATCCCCATCTGCGCACCGACACTAACAAATCAAGCAAGCAGGGGAAATGGATTTGTAACAGTGTTTATGTAATATAGCCATATCAGCAAACCTTCTTTCAGTGCAAGAAGCTTAGCAGTTTCAATGGCCTCTGCATTAATCACTAGTTATCTGAAGAGGGTTTGAAAAACATAAAACATTAATTAAGCAAATCTATTATCTTCTATACAAAAGAAACAAAAAATTGCAGCTTCATGCTCACCATTATAACTTCATTAAGAATGTTGACATCCAAAACAACAGGTACAATACAAGCACCAATTCCTTGAATCTTATGATCTCCTTCAGCATCCAGTCCTTGAATCTTATGATCTCCTTCAGCATCCAGTCCATTTAGAAAACCAATTCCTTCCACTCGGCTCAGTACCGCATATCTAACTCAATTTATTCCAAACCAAATTACCTCACCTGGCTAGAAAACTTTAATAATTCAAAATCAAGAACAAATTAAATCACCTTAAGAAACTTTCCCACACCAGTCATGGTGCCACCCATCCTTATCCCACCAACGAAAGCATCAACTTTCCCTTTAGACCCGTTCCATATCTCTGGTCCTGTTGCTTCATAATGGACCTAACAAACAAACAAGCATAGCCATTGCATATCGCTGAGACCCCTAACTGCATATAAAAACTAATAATAACTACTTGACACAGAGATAAAAAGACAGAGCCCACACAATCTAAAACATAAAATCATAATAGATCTACGAGGTTAAAACAATTTTGTTAATCGTTGAGGTTACTGAATGATCAATGATGATTAGAGGGAAGATGTCAAATATAGTAAATGGTATCTTCAGTCACATCTGTTTTCTTCATCAAATACATTTTATCAAAATTTCATTTAATCATTTTGTTTTATGTGAAAATGAAATTTGAAGCTAGGGCAATCAGCAAAGTTGATACAAGCATATTAGTTAATAAGACAGGCAACAAAATCCTAACTTAATTATCATTAATCTCATCATGCTACTTATGTTCCATAAAAGTAGTAATGTTTTTTACTTTAAAGGTCCAAAAACTAGTGCTTTCATACTTGAATTCATAACATCTCTTTATGTGTTGCATCTTTTAGTTAATGCCAGTATTCACTTTCCTTGTATTAATTTAAATCATAAATACTAGCAAATTTGACTACCAAATTGTTGAATTACGGTCCTCGTCCTTTTAGATTTTTCAATTCTTGGCTGGATAGGCCGGTCCTTGTAAATGTCGCCAATAACGCGAATGAGTCTTTCCTTTTTTGTGGGCCCTCCGGATATTTATCTGTCAAGTCTTCTACCTCCGTGTCCTAGGATTAAAAAAACAAACTAATTGTAGATGGTCTAATCTATTTATTTAACTTTTTTTTTTCTCTCAATTGCAAAGTGTGTCATCAAAGAACTATATTGCATTCATCGCTCATGCACGCATGCATGTTCGAATTAGGTTGCTTCGAACTCTTTAGGGTCCCCAGTTGTTCCACACTTATAAGGAAGTTTGTTGGGTCTTGTACATCTGTTTTACAATATTTTGCGCAACGAAAGAGTTGATGACATGTGAACAATCCTTAATCTTATCAAGGATTCCCATCAGGGTCGATTTGCAAGAATTTCATCCATCTAATTTAACTGTCACGATTATGCGGAACAAAAGTGTTATGTGAAATTCATTAACTAATTATCTTAGATTATCATCATGGCCATGTGTTTGTTCATATCATGTAGTCACATACACATAGGAGGGTAAAACCTCTAGACTCTAGTATTAAAGAAGAGGTGAGGGTTCATGTTAGTTAGAAACCAATTCTTGACCAATAATTAAATACTGTAAAACTGTTCAACAAAGTCAAGTACAATTTCTTTAAAATAAAACGAAAGATGTTCTTTCCCAGCCAAATAACACAGAGTCTCACAACCCCGCCTTGTGATCAACGACTCACTCGACTGGCAAGTTTTCTACTTCATTCCTCACAGAATCAAATAGCACCGTTGACAAATAACGCTCCCCAAAGCTTGGAAAAACAACCTGGTACAAACCAGTAAAACGATATGTTAATCAGATAGAGCATGAAAAATTGAAAACTGAATCTAATTAGCTACAACAATATCATGTTTTGATGAATCCTGAAACTGTAAGTTGAGGGAGACTAAGATCATCTTACAACAATGAGCTTTCCTTCGTATTCTGGTCGTTTTGCGATTTTAATGGCGGCAGCAGCAGCCGCTCCGGATGATATCCCCACCTGCACACGACCCATGTTACAGACAAATCGACAAATATGGGGAAAATGGATTTGTAACAATTTTTATGAAACATATATATGATCATACCAGCAATCCTTCTTTCAGTGCAAGAAGCTTAGCAGTTTCGATGGCTTCTTCACTGGTTATCTGAAGAGGTTTTGAAAAACATAAAACATTAAGCAAGTTTATTATCTTTTACACAAAATAAAAATAAATGCAGCTTCATGCTCACCATTATAACTTCATCAAGAATGCCGACGTCCAAAACATCAGGGATAACACCAGCACCAATTCCTTGAATCTTATGACATCCTTCATCATCCAATACAAATCATCGGGAATTCATACGAAATCAACACATATTCAAGACTATGGAAGTGTATTTAAGTTATATACCAGGGTCCCGTCCATTCAGAACAGCACTTTCACTCGGCTCAACACCGTATACCTTAATTCAGATTATGCCAAACGATAATCAAACTAAATTAGCTAACTAAAAACCTTTTTAAGAAAAAAAATTAGTATTTTTGATATCGAGAACAAAATCACCTTAATATTCGCGTTTTTCTCCTTAAGAAACTTCCCCACACCAGTCACGGTGCCACCCGTCCCTATCCCAGAAACAAAAGCATCAACTTTCCCTTCGGATCCGTTCCATATCTCTGGTCCAGTAGTTTCATAATGAATCTATAAGGTTACAACTATAAACATTAACACTTAATGATTCTCATATTCTTTTCAATGAAATAACATATAACAAAGACATACCTGTGGGTTAGCGGGATTTTCGAACTGTTTAAGGAAATAACTATTTGGCGTTTCTTCTAGTATTTCGTCAACTTTTTTGAAAATACCTTCAATGCCCTTGGACGCATCTGCTATACGCAATTCTGCCCCGAAAGATCGCATAACAATCCTTCTTTCCATGCTGTATGTCGATGGCATAACTATTATAAGTTTGTAACCTTTAATTGCTGCAATGAAGGCCAACCCGATTCCAGTATTGCCACTTGTAGCCTCAACAAGCACCGTCTTCACTAAAACGTTTTAGTTAACGATTTTGTAACAAAATTATATATTAAAAGCAAGTTATCTAACCTTCCCAGGAATGATAAGACCCTTATCTTCTGCATCTTTAATCATACTTAACGCAATCCTAGTTGTTCGATTTCAGAAAAAATAAATAAATAAATAAAAAGAAAGAACATACTAACAGTTGGAATTAACATTAAGCAAGAAAATATACCTGTCTTTTACACTGGAGCAGGGTTCCATAGTTTCTAACTTGGCAGCAATACGCGCCCCACAACCGTCTACAATCTTTTTAAGATAAACCATAGGTGTATTTCCTATCAACTGCACATCATGTGGGAAAAGGTATAAGAATATTTAAGAATCTTGAACTCATGGGAAATTAACATGTTCCAAATTCTTAAGGAATGGATTTACTTCGGTCGCGTCTTCTGCTATTCCAACGTTGGATCCCATGTTTCTTTGAGGTTACTGAATGATGATTAAAAGGAAGCTGTCAAATATAGTAAATAGGATCTTCAATCACATCTTTTTCATTAAATACATTTAACGGATTAGTTTTTTTTAGATTTTTTTAGGTTTTTTTTTTTTTGGGTGGGTGGGGGGGGGGGGGGGTTGGGTTTAATTTTAGGTTATTGGACACTTGTCACTCTATAAATCTTCTTGCACTTCTTACAATTAGGAGCATTTGTAGAATAAATTAACACTACATTTAACATATTAAAATTTCATTTGACTTATGTTAGATGAAACAAATGGAAAATCGAAGTTAGGACGAACGGGATAGGCCCACAAGGTGAAAACAAACATATTAAGGCCCTATAAATATGAAATTGACAAGACAACAGTATTGTCAAAATCCTAAATTAATCATCCTTTTAATCTCATCAATGCTATTTGTGTTCAATAAAAAGTAGTAATGTTTTTACTTTTTAAGGTCAAAAGACTAGTGCTTTCATACTTGAAATCAATGCAATTTAAAACAAATCCAATGCTAAAACATCTTAATCTGTTGCTTCTTTTTAGGTATAATGCCAGTATTCACTTCTCTCTAATAATTTAAATCATCAATACTAGCAATTTTAATCTGAAAATCAGTTTGTTTGACCACAATAGTCAAACTGTACATTTTTTTTCCATTTTCCTACAAAAGGAGTATGGTTTCCTCATGAAACAATTTTATGCTCATATGATGAGCTGCAGAAATCCATATAATATTCAACGTTCTAGTGTTCTTCTCATATTCATTTCAGTAGCAAAAAAAAAAAAAAAAAAAAAAAAAAAAAAAAAAAGAAAGTCAAACAGAAAAAGCAAAAAACCAGAAAGTCAAAATCAAGAATCCTGAATCCATAAAACACAAGGATATATTATTCATAACTTACAAAACACAGATGAAAGTGATAAAAGATGAAAACTTGAGCAACAAGTGTCCCCCAAAAATTCATTTTACAGAAAACTGGTTAGCTAAAATCAGAGAGTTATTTTTTTTTTTGAACGGCAAAAAAAAAAAAAAAAAAAAATCAGAGAAGGTTCAAATAGATAACAAACGAATTACAGTGGGAATGTAAGAATCAAAGTAAGTAAAAATAGTGGTACCTTCAAATTTTGTGAGAAATTAATAATCTTGGATAAAGAAGAAGGTTCAGTGGAAGGGGTGGACTTTGCATCGAATGATGTTTGTTAGCACCTTTCTTTTATATTTTGGATGTATTCAGTATAGGACAAATGGAAACGGTTGCCAAGACCGCCCCCGGTCCCCAGACCCGGCTCGAATAAAATACTTCCAACCGGCTGATCACCAACTACCCATTCTTTGAATGTAATTTTTTTATAACTAGGTTTGCGACCCGCCGTAATGCGGCGAGGATTTCTTAGTTATAACTAAGTCAATCTAGGACCCGCACGTTATGTTAAACCTGTCAAACGGGGAAAAACAAACGATGTAAAAACGTTCACCCACACACGCACATTGCGTCGTGTTAACTCGCAAAATTTAGAATGAAACATAAAAACGTTAAACCAAAGACGCACGTTGCGATGTTTTAAGTCACAAAATTTAGAACCAAGCATAAAACAAAAAATTTGCGGAAAATGAAAACTATAAAGGATCAAAGTTGAAAGTACAAAAAGTTATGAGAATAGATTACAAAAAATAAAAAGTTTTGGGTTGAAAGTAAAAAAAAACAAATAGTTTTGGGTTAAAAGTAATTTATGAAATACTTTTGGGTGAAAGTAAAAAAAAAATCAATTTTTTTTGGAAAACCCCCAAAGCCAACGTTACGACAACCATATGCATAACCATTTTTTCTTTGAAAACCCCCCAAAGCACACCGCGCGTTGCGGCGGGGCGTAAAACGGTGTGTCAAGTAGTACTAATGTCACACAACCGTCATCGACGACCAACATTGACTCCACCTATGATATGCGTGTTGCGACGAACCTGTCAACATGAAAAAATAGAGGTAAAAACATTGAACCACACATGCACGTTGCGTCATATTAACTCGAAAATTTTAGAACTATACGTAAAACGAAAATTTGCGAAAGATGAAAAGTATAAGTGACAAAAGTTGCGAAGTTAAATTGCAAATAATTAAAAGTTTTGGGTTAAAGTTAAAAAACAAATTATGTAGGGTTAAAATTGAAAAAGGTAAAAACCTTTTGGTTAAAAGTAAAAAATTCTAACTTTTTTTTGAAAAACTCATAAAACACAATTTACAAGTTGTTATGCACAAGAAAGTTGCAAAGTTATATATGGAATAATGATAAACTAGTCTTAAGCTACCCGTGTTGCGGATCAGTGGGCATAAAACGTGCTATCGACGTTAAGGAGATGGGGACGTAAAACCATGCTAAGTAGCATCGAACGAAGACCAAAACCAGGTAAAGCGTAAAAAAACACGAATTTCCAACACAAAGTGACTTACGTGACGTAAAACGTAGAAGGAGTCGAATTTATAATGATGCGTATTAGAAAGTAGAGGGGTTAAAACAAACTTAAAAGACCAAATGTGACCACCAAATGCGAATGAAAAAAAAAACCTTGAGGGGCCAAATGTAACTATCAAACATTGTGCTAAATAGCAACAAACGACAAACAAATATAAGAAAAACGTAAAACGAAAACTAACAAAAAAACTAAAATTATTTAACCTTTTTGACACAAATTATAAAAACTAAAGTTTTGTTACAAAATGAAAAATCATAATGCCATAAAAAGAAAAAAAAAGAAGACAAAAAGACAAAAAATATAATATTCCTCCGTATGTTATTAAAATTAAAATTGAGAGATTTAATAATAATAATAAGGTAACAAAATATTTTTTATATATAATATTAAAACTGAAATTAAGAGATTTAATAATAATAATAATAATAAGGATAACAAAATACTTTTAAATAAAAATAAAAATATAGTTGTAAAGTTGAAGGAGAAATTACCATGTGGCATTAATTGTAGTCTTTTATTAATATTTAGTTAGATTGATAAGTAGGGGTGAGCAGAAAACCGAAGTAACTGAATCGTAATCGAAATAATCGACAAAATCGAACTGAAAAAATCAACAGTTCGGTTTTCGGATTTTTAATAACCGAAAATTTCGGTTTGGTTTTCGGATAACCATTTTCAATAACTGAACCGAAACGAAAAAAACATAAATTTTTTATGTACTTTAAGTTGTTTAAGTGTTTATCTGATTCTATTAGAAATTATTAAGGGTAAATTACGATTTTCGTCCGTTTTTGTTTGTACCAGATTGCAATGGATGACCTTTAACTTTAATAATTACAATCATAGTCTTTTTTTTTTTTTATCTCATTACACCCTAGGTCCTTTAACACTAACTATGTTAAAATTTTCAATTAAGTCCAGTCACCTACTTATGAAATGATCAATCTGCCCTTATCCATTATAATTATAAATTTAAAATACAATATTATATATAATAGTAACTATCTCTCTTTCTCACCCATCTCTCTCCCAGCCGCCACCACAATCACCACCACCATGGTCACCGTCACCGTTTGTCACCACCTCTTAACTATCTTAACCAACAATCTAAACCAACCATTTTCCTTTTCTATTAAAAACAAAAAAAATACATAAGCAGTTATGATAAGTTCAAAATCTAATCTTTTATCCACTAAACCCTTTAAAACTAGATCTTCCTACTGAACATGAATCTTGATAAACTTTCTTCAAGTTGTTTTCCTAGGAGTGTGCCTATTGGCACACCAAGCCCTAGCAAAATTAGGGTTTATCTACGTTGCGTATAGGTCAATACGCAGCGTATAGGGTTAACCCTATGCGCTGCGTATTGACCTATACGCAGGGTAGATAAACCATAGATCTCAGTGCCTGATAACCAATCATTAACAAGGTGTCTCTACGCTGCGTATAGCTCAATACGCAGCGTAGATAAACCATAGATCTCAGTGCCTGATAACCAATCATTGAAATATGATACGTGGCTCCATGTTTTGAGCAGTTAGCTGCTCCACTAACTTGTATTCTACTTCAGTAAATCTTCGCACAAAAGCGTGGCCCAACAGACTCGTCGTAGGTTCGTGGTTATGGTTCGCGTTGTCCACTTTTAACTCCCACGTGTCTTCGTCACGTCCCAGATGGCGAGTAATGAAAATGGGCAACCGATTTTTTTGCTACCAGCTTTCCTAACTGTTGCTTTACTACGGTGCTCACCACTACGGTCGCACACAAGCCATACCATCCCAGTAGTACCGCCAATATTTTTTGATCAACGGGTAACAATTACATAACCATACTTCTTTCCCATTTCTTGTACCCAATTCTTCAAATCAGTTAGAGACATGAAACGCTAAAAAAAGTTACGTTAATAATAATAACAATAATAATAATAATAATAATAATAATAATAATAATAATAATAATAATAATATTTATGAAACTCATACTTCAGGGACTAATATGGTCATTATTGAAACTATTTTAACTGAATGGTTTAGCCAGGTTAACTTTCATATAAAGATTTCGTCTTTAAACACTAACTCAGTTAGCATACTTAACTGAACAGTACAGGGACCATTTGTGTCAATTTTCGAAACTTCAAGTTCAATAATTAAATTGAAATATAGTTTTTAACAATAATAATAATAATAATAATAATAATAATAATAACAATTATAATTATAGTATTTTAACAATAATAACAATAATAATAATAATAATAATAATAATAATAATAATAATAATAATAATTATAGTTATAATATTTTTAACAATAATAATAATAATTATAATTATAATATTTTTAACAACAATAATAATAATAATTATAATTACAATTATAATATTTTTGACAATAATAATAATTGTTATTTTAATGTGATACCTCATTTATTTGAAACAGATTGCCCGGGGTAGATGGTTCATAAAGTGATGTGTTACGGGGCTCATAACCATATCCACCATGTTCTTCGTATCCACCGTATCCACCTTCACCCCTAGATCTATCGTATCCACTGTATCCACCTTCACCCCGTATCCATTGTAACCACCTTCACCCCCATATCTATCGTATCCACTCTATCCACCTTTACCCCCGTATCCACTGTAACTCCCGTATCCACCTTCACCCCCGTATACCCCGTAATCCGGATACGATTGGTGCGTCGGGTAATATGGTTCATCAACAGGTGCATTCTCAGCACCGTATCCACTTTGTTGCACGTACGGAGATTCATACCCGTATCCGTAATCCGGATACACTTGATGCGCCGGGTAATTTGGTTCATCAACAGGTGGAGTGGGAGTCTTGTTCAAGTCTGGCAACTGTGTTTTTTGATCAACAGGGACTCCAGACACAACCTCCTCCTCCTCATTGGCATCATTTGCTCCCCATGTGTCGTTAGAATAGCGATTACCGAAATAATTCTCGTTCCAAAATGATGACATTTTAACAAGATGGAGCAAAAAACAGAACAAATTATTTTGGTTTGGGGTGTAAATTATTAGTGCAGAAGAAGATGAAAAAGAAAGCACAAGATGAATTCGAAGGAACCAGAGATGCATGGATAAATAGAGTTTCAAATTTACTTCAATAGGCAGCGTATAGCTCTCTACTCCCCGTATTACTTTATTCACGTGCCTGGACAACATCGTATCAGTGTCAAATCAGTCTGACATATGCTGCGTATTGACCAATACGCAACGTATACGGTTACCTCTATACGTTGTGTATTGATCAATACGCACCCTATGTCAGACTGATTTGACATGGTACTAGGTTTGACTGTCTGGTCGTGTACTTGCCCCTTACATACGCTGCGTATTGACCTATACGCAGCGTATTGAGGTAACCCTATACGCTGCATATTGACCAATACGCAGCGTATGTAAACCCTAAGTGTGCAGATAGCCTGCCAAGGTGTGCAAATAGTGAGGGCCTTTCCTAGTGATGCCGTTTGTACGACCAATTGTTGCATCCAACATCAAGTTTTTTCTGGATTATTGCTTTTGGAATATACCTTTTGGCTTTTTGCACAAGATTCTCCTATTTATTCCTCTGTTTTCTAGTGGTATCTATGACTATGAAATTGTGAACTGTGAAGTTTTTGGTGGATGACACGACGAATGAAAGGTTGACCGGCAGAATTGTTTCGGTATGGGGTGAGTTGTCATAGAAGAAAGGTTGACCGGCAGAATCGTTTTGGTGGTGGTTAATGATGGTAAGATGATGGTGTTTTAGGTTGGGGGATTGGGGAAAATGATGTTATATATATTGGTTTTATTTATTAAGAAACAATTTAAATAAAAGCATGAAATGACGATAATACCTTTAAAGGAATAGACTTAACTGAAAATTATAACTTGGTTAGTGCTAAAGGACCTAAGGTGTAATGAGTTTTCCGAAAAAAAAGACTATGACTGTAATTATTGAAGTTAAAGGTCATCTATTGCAATCCGGTACAAACATAAAGGACGAAAAGTGTAATTTACCCAGTTATTAATTTTATTCTTGAATATTAAGTAATTATAATAAAAACATTAACATGTTTATTTATAATTGAGATGATTTGTTTATTGCCTACAACAATTAACAAAATTTAATATAAAACTTAAATAATCTTCAAAATATTATAAAAAGTAAACTGCCATTTTGGTCCCTGTGGTTTGGTCACTTTTGCCACTTATTTAGTCCAAAACTCAAACTTTTTGCATCTGGGTCCCTGTGGTTTCAGTTTTATTGCCATTTTGGTCCAAAATGAAATCAGGTCATATTTGTCTTATAAAATCCTGCTATTTTGTCTTTTTCTGCAGGGGCAAAATGATCATTTCTTTTTTATAAATAAATACAATATTTATAAGACAAATATGACCTGATTTGCCCCTAAGAAAAATGACAAAATTGCAGGATTTTATAAGACAAATATGACCTGATTTCATTTTTGGATCAAAATAACAATAAAACTGAAACCACAGGGACCCAGATGAAAAAGGTTTGAGTTTTGGACTAAAGTAGCAAAAGTGACCAAACCTCAGGGACCAAAATGGCAGTTTACTCTATTATAAAAGAAAATGTCGTAATAAAAACTTTGAAAAAACATAAAAATAGATGAGAAGGTTAGGTTTATGTGAAAATTATTAGTTAAAAAGGTTAAGTATAATAACTTAAATATAAACATATAAGAAAGATTCTTAAATTTAAATTCTACTTTTTATTTTTGAATCTTACATAGTTTTGTTTCAAAAACCAAAATAACCGAAAACCGAACCGAACCGGTGTTGAAACCGAAGAAACCGAAACCGAAAAAACTGAAACCGAACGGTTTTCAAACACCGAAAACTAACATTTTGGTTTCGGTTTTGATTTTGCCCAAAAACCGTGCACACCCCTAATGATAAGAGCAAGAGGATTGGGCAAAAAGGTTACTTATAAATAGATGGCTATTGTATTTTGTGTGTTTTCATTGATTAATAATAATAAAAAGTTGAACAAGTTTGTTCAATCTCGTGTTTGTGTGTTCGATCAAGGGCCTGATTTTCTAACAATTGGTATCAGAGTTTGACGACTTTAAGAGTCATTTTCCAAGAAGGAGAGCAACCCTGCGAGGGGAATCGGCGACAAAAGTGAGTCGGTAAAGTAGGTAGTTTTTGGCTCGGAATTTTGTAGGTTTTTGGTGGATATGATCACAACCAGTTCATGAAGAGAAAGTGTGCAGAGATTTTAGATGGAGGAACCCAATTCTAATAGTGGGTCGGTGATTTTGGGTTGTTTATTAGTCCATAGGTTGGATTGTTTTTTTTTACAAACATGGGTAAAGGTAGGGATAGTGTACATTAATTCAAAAGTGTGAGAAGTGCTTTAAACCATTAGATCTTTGATCTAATGGTTGAGATCAATACGGACCAAATTATAAATTGTGTTTTAATTATTTGGACTGATTTGAAAATTGTTGGGGTAATAGTGTCTTTGTATATGTTTCAATTTAGGTAACCCCTCCTAAATTCTAGCGATTCAATTTTAAACTTATTTTAAAATTCGAACATTCTAAAAAATCCAGAAATATGTAACTGCTACAAGAAATATATAACACTATACATCCATCATACACTATATAACATCGTATAACACCGTGTAACACCATATAACACTATGTAACACTATACATCTATCATAGACATGCTATTAGACAAATATAACACTATAACACTATATACCACTATATAACTCTAAATAACACTACATAACACCATATAATACCATATAACATCATATAACACTATATAACACTATACATCGATCATATAACACTATATAACACCAAAAAACACTATATAACACCATATAACACTATGTAACACTATATAAAAATATATAACACTATACAGTTCTGAACAAGATAACACAAATTCGTAGATTAATTCTTAATTCGTATTCCTATAATTAAGGGTGGTGGTTATGGAAATTTATCAATTAATTAAATCAATAAGAAAATTACTTGTTTACCCTTTTGAATTAATTTAGATTGAGGACACATGTCATCACCACAATATTTCTCACCCTTCTCACACTTTTAGATTAGTGTACAAGATCCTCTACCCATGGGTTAAATTAGGAATATTGGATTTTAATAATCCTAACTATTCGTCAGTGGCCGCCAACAACAGTCCCAACTTTAAAAATAACCACTGGCAGTCGTCACTATTAACATATTGGCCACCAACAGACCCTGACTAACAGAACCCTAACGCCATTAGTTTCCGGTCGTCGGAAAAACGTTTTGGATGGGCATATATATATATATATATATATATATATATATATATATGCCTTGTGTTTTACAACGCTTTTGTGTATTTGGAAAACGAGGAACAAATTGGTCTTTAACCGCTCCAGTGCTCTTTGCCGAAGACCTTAACCGACATCAAGCCTCTTAGCTTTTTATGGATCTAAGGCCCGGTCGAAATAGGTGGGCCTAGAGTTGTATAAAATAGCTTGGTAATTGTCTGTGTTGGTATAGTGTGTTGTTTGGAGAAGTGTGTTTGGGTCTTTCTGATGTACATATTGGATTTATGGTGGGTATGCTAGCAGCCTGGCAGCTGCACCTTTTTTGTTTGAATAAAATGTGTTTTTCAGGAACCATTAATTGATGTATAGACATTATTGTCCAGTGGAAATGGATATGATCGGTTAGTTCTGCTGGTGGCACAATAATACGCCAGATGTCTGTCAGTGATCCAAATTTATGGTTAAAAAAAGGTAGATTTTTGAACTCTCTCTTTAGTCTTTAAAGATAACAACAATGAAAATAAAATGAATGTATCTTTGAGATGACCGATTTACCACGTCAATGTTTTTTAGTATTCATTTAAAATTTTCAGGCTACATATGAAACAAGTTTTAAGGAAACATCATTTTATGGTTGATAATATAGTCGATTGTTAAAACTAAAAATCATATTTATTCTAAGTCTTATTTCAAAAAGGGATGAGATGTGTTAAAGTAGATATTATCTACATATTAATAAGGTTAAACAGATGTATTATTAGAATCAACTAACTAATTAAAATATGTCACAAGTCAATAGAGTCGGGTCATAATAATAAATTTATACACGGGAGCGTGACAACTTTTTTAAATATTTTATTTTTTTATTAATAGTTATAGTTTATTGTTTATTTGACACAACAAAAAAAAAAAAAAAAACATTACAAAATACATTATTTAACATGCATCAATGAACTAATTATTGCGTCCCGTGTTACATGATATATTTATAAAACGCATATTAAAAGGCTTGTAGTCTAATTGTAGTATGGTGTTTGTGTTGGTGTTTTTTTTTTGTGGTAAGGGTTTTAGCCTAACCGAGAACAAATGGTGTAAATTTTAGAAGTAATGTAGTTTGTCCATAGTTATCTTTGTGAACGGTCTTTTAAGTTAAATGAAAATTGCCCCCAAACTTTTTTAGTGCCCCCAATCTCATTTAACAACAGCCTTTAAGTTAAAATAGACTAAAATTTTCTTCTTCAGATTCGGGCTGTGTGGGGTGCCTCTAGAAAATGGGTCATATGCAGTCGTCCCACCTGCGCACCTTCAACGATGCCTCTGAGTTTGCCGTTCAATTTTATTTATAACAGATATTATAACTTTTGATTAACTTTGTGTAATAAACTTCTTTAATTTAGCTAATACCATATAGTCTTGAGTTAAAAATATTTGTCGTTAAACCAAAGGTAAAACATTAATATTTCTACAAGTTTTATATAACTTCTACTCTTTTCCAAGTAATAACAAACTTATATTTCTGATAACTTTGATATAATAAACTTTATTTACAAGTTACAACAATAAAAATGTCTACATGACAATGAGGATAATAAAAAAATTCTCTTATCTAACATTTACATATACCTTTACTAGGCAAGTAACTAAGGTTTACCATCAGTTTTAAAAGTCTGTAAAACTTTTGACATGTTAAAACCATGGTTGTAAAAGTCCCGTCTAGGCTCCGAGTACTCCTCGAGTACTCGCTACAAAGTAGGCTGCTGAGGCACGAGTACTGTTCTCCCAGGCCAATTACTCCCCGAGTAATCTCCGCCTAAGCCGAGTACTTCCCGAGTACTCCCGAATCCGATTAGGGAGCGCCTAACGACTTTTGCAACCATGGTTAAAACCAATGTTTGTAAGAATCATTAGGCGTTAATTGGCCGGTAAGTACGGACAAACGATTAATTGGGATTAGTAGTGATTAATCGGATTGAGATTTTTATATGTAATCTTCAATTTTATATATACACACACATATTTTTATGTGTAATTTTTTAGGAAGATAAGTTTTAACCCCTCATCGACTCATTTTTTAAGTAGACAAGATTAATCACCAAAATTTAAAATGTTTGATTGGAACATGGCTAGAATTTGACCGGTAATTAGCCGGAATTTGTTTGAAAACGTCGATTTATGACCGATTAGGAATGCCTAGGGCGCTGTCGACCGTCTATCGATTAATTGACCGAGTAGAGGGAAATTACTCAGTAAACCTCCGACGACTAATCGAGACTTATACAACTATGGCTAAAACTCAATTGAGAAATTATTAATATAAAATAGAAAATTATATTTCTCTTTTTATACTAACATTTTAAATTATAATGATAAATTTAATTGATAATAGCATACACACCATGTAGGTTATTCTAAAAAGGAAATGACAAAATAAGAAGAAAATAAAAGTATTTAACATATACGGATCCAACTAAGCCTACACCTATATCATTAAATATTTATTTCTTAACAGTTACCTCTCTTTCAAAAGGAAGTTTGTACTTTACTTTTATTTATATAGTTAATTCTTTATATATTTTTCTTAGATAAATGATTTATAATAACTTGATTTTCGTTCATTATAGCCATTTTCTCTAACAGAAAAACACTATACTGATATCGTACCAGTATCGTATGGGTAAAACATATGGCGTGGTATTTAGTTTTAAATTTAGCTCAATTTTGATATTAGTACTATGTGGTATGGTACCGATTCAAGACTTTTAATGGTACCATACCATACCAATACTAACTGGCATTTGGTTTTTGTTTTACCTAAACTTCGATATCGATACTATACGGTACGGTACCAATTCGGTTCAATACTAGTACGATCTTATAACTGATCACCAACCTTTTTTTACTACTCAATATTTATCTCGTTAACACTTTAATATATTTTTAAACAACACCACTTAAGAGTATGCCATTTTAATAACATACATTTTTTCGATAAAAACCGATCTTGACCAGAAATATTCAGGACTGGTATTCGGATATGAAACCAAGTATAAGATATTGGATTAGATGATACTCGTTTGATTAGCCGAATATATTAATATATCATACTGTTTAAATATTATAATAAATAACATGTTTAAGTCGTTAGAAACTTGAAAGTTTAAATTATAAAATTATTAGAATTGTAGTTGAGGATTTTATATATCAAAACAGTCGTTGAGGTAAATGTAAAATCAAGTTTCGGGCGATGAGGTCTCAAAATGCACTTTCATTGTTAAGATCATAATGAGTATATTAATATTTCACGGGTTTCTGTTACTTACTTGATGGGGTTAAAAGTAACAAGTAGAGAGGGTATCCGATTAGTGTAAGACATGACTTTATAATCGATTATGTGATTGATATTAGTAATTTAGTATTTTAGTATTATTACCAAAATCTACTACATGACCGACCGATTACCAACCCCCATATCTAATCAACATTCAAACACACACTTTTTTATTCTAATGTAGTAACAACAACTACTAAAAAAACAAATCGGACGGTGTAGAAAGAATCATAAAGAAAAGTGGTGTTGGTTGCCGGCAATATGAAACGTAATACACGTTGGAGACGTGTATTGATCATTTGACTTCTTTCTTTACTAATTCCATTTTCTTCATCAACAATCACAACTTATTTATTATTATTATTATTATTATTATTATTATTATTATTATTATTATTATTTATATTAAAAATTCAGCAAGAAGAAGATGAAGGTGAGCTCTGTTTAGGTCTACCAACTGGTTGTTACCCTTCACAATCTCCATTTTTCAAGCAATCTCCTTCTTCTTCTTCCACTATTCTCTTTTACACCCAATTCAACCAAACCCCACTTCAATTTCACCTCCAGTTCTCACCCAAATCGTTAAAAATCTCAACTTTTGTCCACACGTGAGAGTCTTGGGCCTCATTGTTCAATTTTGGGTTTCAATTTTATCATTTCTTTGATTAGTTTAGTCAATTGGGTGGGTGTTTGCGCAACTATGTAAACTTTTTGATTAACTATTGTTATTATATATTATATATATGTGTATAATAATGTTTTTGTTTGCTTGTTATCCAATAATTGCGATGTTTAATCTTTGTTTAATTGTGGGTGTTGGTCATTGTTCAATAATAAAGAGGGTTGGGTATGTGGATTTGTTTTTTTGATTACTTTAATCCATTAGTTTATTGTGTGGAGTCTTTATTTTCTTCTTGTTCATATCCAAATTTTGTCTCCCTTTTAGGAAGATTTCCTTTCACCTGCTTTGTTTCTGTCTTTATTTTTCCTCTAGGTCATACCTTCATAGCACCTTCCTTCTTTCACATACACACACAGTGGACTTTGGATTCATACAATTCATCTGCCTTTTTATGCACAGTAAGTGTTTGATGATATGCCACTTTAGTAATTTTCAAGATCATTGTTAGTTTGTGTATGTTGATAAAGTTTACATAACTGATTGTAAAGCATGCCATGTGTTTCTAGTTATGTTGTTTAGATTAGTTAAAACCTAAATTAAGAAACTTTTTTTCCTTTTTTTTAAATGATTTGTCTATTTCTTGTTGAATTAGGTATCATATCTGCTTCTAACAGGATCACTAGCCGGCGGTTCTAAATCCGTTTGATTGTTATTGTTTTTTAGGAATTAAGATGGCTACTTATTATTCTACTTCAAGTAGTCATCAAAGAGACGTGTTTCCGAACTCCTATATTTCAAGCGATTCGTATCAAGAATCGGCTTGTCCTCCGGTTGATATGATGTATCAAAACCAATCATCTACCGACACCTCGTTCTTGGAGCTTTTATCCGGTAATATGCAACCAAACGCCCAAATTCTTCCACGAGTCGAGGATCGTAACGATTTGGATGATGAACATAACTTGAATTATCAAGAATTGTCGCTCAGTTTAGGAATGCAAATACCGACTTCTTCCATGGATTTGCCCGCTTTCCAATACGATTACTTGAATTCACATATTCCGAACTCGAGCGATCATGGTTCGCAACCCAACAAAGTAGAAAACACTCAGTACATATCGTTCAATCTTGTTGGTACTCCGAAAAATGGAGCTATGAACAATGGTCAATGCTCGATTTCAGATACGTATGATGGTTCATACGGGGTTATCGGGAGAATTATGGAATCCAAATATCTCAAACCGTCACAGGAATTACTCGAGGAAGTAGCTAATCTTCGTGAAGCGCTGACTCAGCTAAAGATGAATCGGCATAATAATAATAATCTACATAGGCTTCATGTTGATGAAAAAGATTCCAAATTTACCCCTCGTGAATCTACTACTAGCTCGTCCGGTGAACCTTCGGCTTCTGAGAAACAAGATCTACAGAACAAGATTGCGAAATTGTTTTCGTTGTTAGATGAGGTAAATGCGCATAAACTGTTATCGTATTTCTTAAATATTACATTACGAATTTACGACTATGAAATACTAATTAGGAAATATGATATATAGGTTGACAGAAAATACCGAGAATATTGCCAACAGTTGCAAATCGTTGAAGCAACGTTAGATGTGGTTTCTGGATGTGGGGCTGCAAGACCATACACAGCACTTGCACATCAAACAATTTCCCGCCATTTTCGGTGCTTAAGGGATGCAATTAACGGTCAAGTTCAGTTGACCCGTCAAAGTTTAGGAGAACAAGATGATTCATCCGACCGAGTTTTACCTCGTTTAAGAAACGTGGAAAAACAGCTCAGACAACAAAGAAATCTTCATCACTTTGGTGGGACCCGCCATTCATGGAGGCCACAAAGAGGGTTGCCCGAAGGCTCGGTTTCCATTCTTCGTGCTTGGCTTTTTGAACATTTTCTCAACCCGTATGTTCTTTTTGTTCTTAATTTCTTAACGCGTTTTTTTTTTTTTTTGATTTCTGACGTTATATTGTTGATTTTTTTTTTACAGTTACCCGAAAGATTCAGAGAAAATCATGCTAGCGAAGCAAACAGGTCTCACACGTGGTCAGGTAATTACGGTTTTCGGTCACTGAGTTTATTATTTGTGATGATCTTGAATTTTTATACACGTTTTTTGTTAGATTGCAAATTGGTTCATCAATGCAAGGGTGCGACTATGGAAACCGATGATTGAAGATATGTACAAAGAAGAATTCGGTGAGGCGGAAGGTAATGACGTATTGTCACAAGAACACGCATTTAAATCGTTAAACAACAACTCGTCGTCTTCTGAAGATAAAGAGAAAGAGAAAGACTTGGGTCCAATGGGTGGACATATGGGTCAATCTAGTGACTCGAATCCTGATTTTTTCAACCAGATGGAAGCTAGCAGGTTTGTGGAACCTCAGTTATTGTCTGATTTTGTGGTATAACTAAATAAAAGAAGCGATTTAGTGTTGGAAAACAATAGTTAAGAAGTGTACACGACACACACACCCATGCTGATCTTGGTTTAAATTTGTGAAGTAGTGTATGTATATAGGGATGTGAATATAGGTGGTGTTTTGTTTAGAACTTATTAGTATATATTTTCATTAAAGATATTATGATTATGACTTCATTGGATAAATAAAACTTGTTATTTGTTTTGAACAAGTGTTGTAAGAATCGCTAGTCGGCTAGTGGGGTACCGACTAGCGATTAATCAGGATTGATTAGGGATTAACCGGATTGGATTTTATATGTAATTTTCAGTTTTATATGTAATTTTTCTAAGTAGACATGTTAAAACACCTTCTTTGACCCATATTTTGAAGTAGATAGGATTAATTGCCAAAATTTATAGGTTTTGGCCAGAATCACTAGACGACCACCGACCAGGTTAGACCACTGTTGACCGCCTAGCGATTAATTGGCCGATTAGATGAAAATTACTCGGTGAACCAGAGACTAGCGTTTAATTGGCTGATTAGATGAAAAATACTCGGACAACCCGAGACTAACGATTAATTGGCAACTAATCGGAGGCTAGACAAGATTTTTAACAGGTGCCACATTAAAGTTCCAAATTGTTAAATTCTTTTTTTTTTAATGCAGAATTCATAGGCTATTAGGGGGGGGGGGGGGTCTATTGAAATTGTGTCCTTTTTGGTAATTTCATTTGGGTCATAGGTGAGTGATATAGGTAGAGATGGGTTGCTGCATGTGAGATTGCTAGTTTTAGCTGTTTCTTAGCATGATTGGTTATAGATATAAATCTTGTAGGCATTTATTCAGTTTGGAAGATTATGAAAATGCCTATGAGGGGTCTGAAATGGAGAAGTAAATGACATTTATGACCTCCACTTGTTTTGTGTACCCTTTTTCTTCTTTTAACACCATATGTCTTTCATCATCTTGGAAAGATATGTTCTTTATTTCCTTTACCAAGATCATCCTTTTTTCTTGAAATTTGAACTGCTTTTAAAGACTTCCCTTGACTTCATATTATGTTGCCAAAAATCATTTGACCAAAAAATTCTTCAAATTATTCCAAGTAGCCTTTATATCCCCATGGATGGAGGTAAGATTTGCCTACATCCGACCTATCCTGACCGTACAATTGTTGTTGTCTTGTATGATCGTGAGATTGTTTAGATCTTATGAGACTGAAAATCTCATTATTTTCTAACGTGTTGGTAATTCATACCAAAGATTTGAGTGCATGAACAATCCCTGAATGGTTTCAAATTTAATCATGTGTTCGTGTGTTGAAAATCTGGCTAACGTGCTTTGGATCACTACGGAATACTGGAATTGGCTCTCAAAATACAATGAAGCAATGTAGTAAGTGTCAACCCCGATGAACTAGCTAGTGTTAGATTATATAACTTCGTTTTTTTTTGTGGCAACATTTGAAGTATGTCCAGTGTCAAAACGACTAGATAAGTATCGTGTGAGATTTTATATGGTATATATAGGTCTCATATTGTTACACCGCGCGTGAGGATGTATTGCAATGCCTCATTTTGCGCCTCCACTTGTTCCTCAAGGCACCAATTACCCTTGAAACCTCACATAAATAATCTTTGAAAATTCCAAACAAAACAAAACATGATAACGATAATGTCATAACTATTAGTGATTCACTTAGAATTTTGAGTTATTAAAGCTCGAAATCTTACAATCCTATGATTCATACCATAATCCTATATGATCGATGGTTCCACATCGTTCATAAAGGATAGCCATCGGCGCAATAATGCAATATACATTCGTTCAGAGATCGGATTGAGGATGAAGAAGGATGCATGGTTAAGAAATGGAAAACAATTATTCAGTCGTTCCAAAATCATTTTAAGAAAATAAAGATATATTTTAGTGAGTATTTATTTTGTATAGAAAAAATAATCTAAAATAGCACCGAGTTATTTGATAAAAAGGTTTATGTTAAAGTTGTACGTAAAAAGCGCTATTTTAGATAAAAAAAAATAGCCCAATTTTTTGGTTTGAGGCTACCAAAGTTTTTGCAGGACACCTCAATTTTAAAGATGAATCTAATTTTAAAAAAAAACATAATATCAGAGTTGATACATGATTGACTAATTTATAAAAAAATGTAGCGGGCTTGTTATAGTCCATTGGATCACCGGGCTCTTTTATATTTGACTAATTTATAAAAAAAATTAGTGGACTTGTTAGTTGTTATAGTCCATTGGATCACCGGGCTCTTTTATATTTGACTAATTTATAAAAATTTTTAGTGGGCTTGTTAGTTGTTAGACTTAGAGCACACGGGGTGGTCTGTTATACCACCCCCATTACGCGTGAAACCAAAACGGAACACCGCCGCCGCAATGACTTTAACGCGTTATTTTTGTAACGCGTGGAATGTATAACGTGTTGAAATTGGACGATTTTTGAACGTTGGGTATTTATCCATTGAATAACGGTAACTTAAAAAGAAAAACCTTTAAACCTTTATATATATCTCCATTTAAACCATTTTCTACACACAACAATAACATAAATCCATTTCACACAATTTTTATATCTTTCTCAAATGGAATTCCCTACGGATTCGACGTTTCCGATGTCTAGCGATAGTGATACCGAGTCGTCTTCCGACAACGAGACGCTAAAATATTTTGTGTAGGTGTATAACGAGCTTGATGCCGAGTCGTCCCGCCCAAAGAAGAAGATGGTCGACCGTGATCGTATACGTGCCAACGAAGTTTTGATGAACGATTATTTTGTGGAAAATCCGCTCTACAATGCCGAAACTTTTAGAGATCGGTTTCGTTTACCCAAAGAATTATTTTTAAAGATTGTTGGAGACACCAAAGCAAGCGAGGAATGGTTTCAAGAAGGTTACGATGCGAGGGGCAAACCAAGTTTCACGCCGATACAAAAATGCACGTCCGTCATTCGCCAACTAGCGACAGGTAACCCTCCCGATCAATATGATGAATACCTAGCTATGTCGGAAAGAACTTCATGTGAATGTTTGCAATTTTTTTGCAACGCGGTCATTAAGTTGTATGCTAACGAGTTTTTACGTAAACCGACGAGCCACGACATCTCACGTATTTACGCCGCACACGAGGCTAGATGGCATTTTCCCGGGATGCTCGGTAGCATCGATTGTACACATATCGAGTGGAAAAATTGTCCAAGAGAGTTGCGAGGGGCGTATGTTAGGGAGACATCAAAAGACCAACCATCATACTAGAAGCGGTGGCGTCGAATGATTTATGGATTTGGCATTCGTATTTCGGTGTTCCAGGTTCAAACAACGACATCAATGTGTTGCACACGTCGCCGTTGTTCCAAAGCGTAACGGATGGTATCGCACCTTCCTCTCCTTTCTATGTTAACGGTCGACATTACAGACGAGGCTTTTTTCTTATGGATGGTATATACCCGTCTTGGTCTGTTTTTGTGAAAGCTCCCTCATTTCTTGTCGAGCCTAAAGAAATCGCGTTCAAAAAATTGCAAGAATCAGCAAGAAAAGATGTTGAAAGGGCATTTGGTGTTTTAAAGGGTAGATGGGGTATACTACACCGACCGGTTCGTGCGACGAACAAGAAATCAATACATAGCATAGTGTATGCATGTATCATATTGCACAATATGCTGATCAAAGAAGACGGACGTGCAATATCCCCGGATTGGGTGCCGGATCCTCCTACACAAGTTAAAGTTCCACAAAATATCCATCTAGAATTGCGTAATGAAGAAACTCATTTTCGGTTGAGATACGATTTAATCGAACTAGTAGGTTCTCTAGGTTTGGAGTTTCATGATTCGGACGAGGAGTAGGTTTTTTTTTTTTTTTTTTTTTTTTTTAAATTATATGTTTCTAGTATGTTAAATTGAAGTAGTATGTTTTAAATTTAATGAAATTTTTAATTTTAGTGTTTTATTGTTAATTTCTAATTTAAAATAATATTCAATTTTTTTATTTATTTTATATTTAAAAAAAGAAAATTAAATAAAAAACCTACCACCCAATCAAAAAAACACACCTCAGCACCATCATCTCCACAACGCCGGTCAAATCTTTGTCGCCTCCTCCCCCACGCCATCAACAACGCCGGACTAGGGGTGGTGTAGTGGCATGGTTAAGGCCTCCACACCACCACCACGCATGGTCTTAGCCTCATAACCATTTACTGTATTATTTTTTTTTTTGAAAGACAAAGAAGATATATTAAAATAAAAGCAATTAGCCAGGAATGCTAGATAAAGAGAGAAACACGAACAAAACGAAAACAGTAAAACTACGAAGTTATATGCTCCGGAAATTAAAAGACTATCAATCAGTCTAATCCAAAACTTGAAAATTAGACTTGTATTTTACCCATAAATAGCCAAGTGCCTTCATCTTTTCACACAAGTTTGCTATCGAAATTCTACTTAAAAAGACAACCTCATTCCTCACTGGGTGAGCCTCTTGGTGGCGGCTCGAGGGGGGGGGGGGGGGAGGTGCCTCGGTCCCTTTCGATTTTTCGCTTCTAGTGTTAATTTAACCGAAAATTTTTAAAATTTATTTCCGATAGTGTAAAATATTGGATTTTTAAAAGTTTAGTCCATACTCATTTAAATTTTTTGAAAGTCTAACCCCACTCGTTATTCGTTCAAACTCTGCCAGAAACATTCTCACGAACATGCTAAAAAAATATTGCCGGAGCCATACGTTTCTTTATCTAATTATTTATTGGTAAGGTTTTTCTAGACCCCACCTAATGGCCCACGCCAGCTTCACTCCTAATCAGTAAATCCTACCCCATGTATGAAAAAACAAATATTTTCTCATACGAATTTAATAGGATCATATAACAATACTCTGTATTTAATATGTATTTTCTTCTAAGCATTTAGAGCTTTCCATATTTGACCCAAGCTGTCTTATACCTTACTTTACATTAAGAACACGCGTAATGTATATTATATTATAAGAGCGTTAAAGACAACGCCTCAAACTCAGAGTCTTTTTGGATGTTATAGGGCACGAAGATAGAAAGACGTTTCTAGTATAACGTTAAATAAGGAAAAAAATCGAAAAGTAATGATCGAAAGGCGTTATTGATGTGACAGAAAATACCCCTTAGAGCACATTAACCATTACCAATGGTCTTATCTAGAATGAAAGTGTGAAGATTTTTTCTTTTTTCTTTTTTTTTTTTTTTTTGCGATTTTCATGTAAACCTAAGGAAACCTTGTAAAAAGTATCATAATAATACAAAAAGATAAAAGATAAACTGCTAAGAATATATAACTTTAATTTACAATTTCTTTGGTAATAAATAAACTTTTAAAAATCTCTATTAAAAAATAAACAATCTATTAGCGTCTATGATCAACCCGACCCCATCTAGGTTAGGGATCTTAATCATGTTGGGTTGGTGGGTTGATAAGTTTTGTGTTAAATTTTTCAATATCAATGTGATCCATATATTTATTTGTGTTGTGTTGAATCCACTTAAAATCATGTTATATTGACTTGACTGCTTTGATTAAGCTATTGGGCTTAATAGACTCTTTGAGGAGGAGGAGTGTACAGTGGATACTCCTCCTATTGGGCCTACACATGTTAATTCCACTGGGCAGCCCAAACTAGAAGACGATGGCAATTAATTGTCACCAGATCCGTTTAACCTCAGAGAACTGCTCCAACAAGTTAAAGATAAGGCAAATCCAATAGACCTAAACAATCCTCCTTCCCAACCTACGACGACCTCAAACCATTCATCTCCTTCGGTGACTCGAGCTGGTAACACCAAGAAAACTAAATTCAAGTTCCCTTCCATGAAGATGAAAGATACACTGTGGGCTAATAGAAATGGTGAAAGCTCAAAATACAAGAGCAGATCGACAGACACAAATCCGGCAGCTGATAACCCTTCGTCATCTTCGGGTACAGGCTCGAGGCAAGGTAGTAGAGAGGTGGATCTTGAAGTGAATCTTAATAAGGAAGTCGGTGAATGTCTGGGCTTTATTTTAGATGGCAAGGAAGACGGATTAAGGGAGCAGGTTATGGTGGAACATGGGTCAATTATTCAGGAATGAATTATCTATCAACGAATATTAGAGGGGCTGGAGATCCATTGAAAGCACAACATATAAAGGAACTAAGGAGGCTGAACAACATCCACTTTATCGCAATTCAAGAGACACAGTACATGGAGTCAGCTAAGTTACAGGTAAATTCTTTTTGGGGCAATTCGATTTTTGAATCTGATGCAGTTGACGCCACAGGGAGGTTTGGCGGTCTTTTGAATATTTGGGATCCCTTATTCTTTGTGAAGAATTTTTCGATTTCAAACATATTTTATCTAGCCACGATTGGGGAACTAAAGAATGGGGGAGGGGGGGGGGGTGATCTCAATATAATCAGTATCTATGCTCCACAGGATAATAATCTAAAAAAGGCTGTGGGTGGAATTATCCAATCTCATGAATCTTCATGATGGCTCATGGATCCTCATGGGTGATTTTAATTGTGTCCGTGAACCCAGAGAAAGAAAAAACTCACGATTCAACCCTCAGGCTGCTGAATCTTTCAACCAGTTCATTTGCTCAGTTGACTTATCCGAATTTGCAATGCTTGGTTGTTCTTTCACCCATAGATCAGACGATGGGAAGAGGTTCAGCAAAATAGACAGAATTCTGGTTTGACATTCGTTTATGTCTAAATGGCCGACGGCAAAACTGACGGGGCTACAAAGGTACAGGTCCGATCATCGTCCTTTACTGCTAAAATGTTCTGATGTTAAATTCGGTACCCCTCCGTTCCGATTTTTTAATTCCTGGTTGAACGAAGCATGTCTTCAGAATATTGTAGTAAATGCATACAAGAGTATTCAGCAGCCTCTTCCACCAGACAAACTGGTAATGCAACGGCTGAAAGCGGTTAAAATAGCGATTAAACCCTGGGCTAAAAAGTTAAAAATACGTGACAGCCAAACCATACAGTTGCTAACAAAGAAGATTGAATCATTCGATCTTAAAGCTGAATCAGATTCACTCTCGGAGGAGGAGTCTTTGGAAAGAGAAAGTTATGTTAAAACGTTGGCTGAATTGGAAGAAAGTAACCTAGAAGATCTCCGGCAGCGGGCGAAAGCTAAATGGTTAATGGAAGGAGATGAAAACTCGTCTTTTTTCCATGGGGTAATTAAAAGTCATCAGAAAAACAATAGAATCAACGGTTTATGTTTCAACAACATTTTGGTCTCGGAGCCTGATTCCCTAAAGGTGGAAATAAAAAATTATTTTGAACAATT
The DNA here is from genome assembly GCF_002127325.2 of Helianthus annuus. Lineage (NCBI taxonomy): Eukaryota > Viridiplantae > Streptophyta > Magnoliopsida > Asterales > Asteraceae > Helianthus > Helianthus annuus. The sequence goes on along the minus strand of NC_035441.2, from coordinate 171,245,201 downwards.
ATTCAAGGAGGAAAATCATAATAGGCCGAGTTTCATTAACAATGGTTTTAAAGTCCTTTCCCCGGAGCATTCGGCCATGTTAGTTAAACGATTCTCCAAAGAGGAGATAAAAGAAGCAGTTTGGGACTGTGGTGGTGACAAGGCCCCGGGCCCGGATGGTTTTTCCTTTAGTTTCATTAAACATTTCTGGAACATACTGGAAGACGACTTTGTCAAGCTCTTTGATTTTTTCTATGTACATGGGAAGTTAAATAGAGGGTGCAATTCTAGTTTTATCACGTTGATACCCAAATCCGCTAATCCTCAACTAATCAGTGAATTCCGGCCCATTAACCTTATCGGTTGCATCTCGAAGCTAATCTCTAAACTGCTGGCTAAGAGACTCAAGAAAGTGATTGGATTTTTGGTGAGCGACACTCAAACGGCTTATATTGAAGGACGAAGCATATTGGAGGGTCCTTTGATAATAAATGAATTAATATCTTGGGGAAAGAAAACAAAGAAAAAGATGATGTTGTTTAAAGTCGATTTCGAAAAGGCTTTCGACTCAATCAGCTGGAAATTCTTAGATTCGACGCTTTCACAAATGGGTTTTCCAGCTCTGTGGCGGAAATGGATCAGCGGTATCCTGTCTTCTTCTAGATCCTCCATACTTGTCAATGGTGCACCCTCTCATGAGTTTAATATTGAACGTGGTGTTCGTCAAGGCGACCGTCTTTCTCCATTATTATTCATTCTAGCGATGGAAGCACTCCATGTAGCTACGGTCACAGCAAATGCACAGGGCATCTTTAAAGGCTGTAAGCTGCCTAACGGTGGGCCCACCATCTCACATTTATTATACGCTGCTGATGTCTTGTTTGTAGGAGAATGGACGGATTCGAATTTTCAGAACGTTTCTAGACTTCTAAGATGTTTTAATCTATCTTCGGGTCTAAAAGTGAATTTCAACAAAAGTAATCTATTCGGGGTGGGTGTTCCTACGGAAAGCGTATCAGAAAAGGCTTCTATTCTTCAATGCAAAACGGGCGTGTTTCCTTTCACTTATCTCGGTCTCCCCATGGGTGCTAACATGGGTCTGGTTAAGAACTGGAAACCAATAATTGATAGATTTGAAGCAAAACTCACATCTTGGAAAGCTCGTACACTTTCTTTCGGCGGCAGGTTGACACTGATAGAAGCGGTTTTAGGTAATCTTCCAACCTATTTCCTTTCACTCTTCTGTGCACAGATACTTGTATTAAAACAACTGGAAAGGATTCGTCGCAAGTTCTTGTGGGGTGGTTGTACAGAAAAAAACAAAGTTAATTGGGTTCCTTGGTTCAAAGTGGTTGCTCCAAAAGAACAAGGAGGCTTGGGTATCGGTAGCCTAGCCGCTACAAATAAAGCCTTAATGATTAAATTGGTATTTCGTTTTAAAAATGAGCCATCTTCATTATAGGCTCGTTTAATTACAACGATTCACGGTGGTGGAAGGTGTCATTCCTACATACCGTTGAAAAGCTCTATAGGTGGGGTTTGGAAGTCCATCGTTAACTTGGGTCGCATATCTCAAAATCAGCCGTTCAACGTCCAAGAAAGGATGGTTCTGAAGCTGGGTAACGGTAGAAAATCATTGTTTTGGTTGGATGTTTGGGCTGGAGACAGACCACTTCGAGAATTATTCCCTAACTTATACGATTTGGAAAGTGAAAAAAGATGTTATGTATCGGACAGGTATACCATTGATCAAGGTTCGATTGTGTGGTTTTGGGGTAGAAGTAACTCTCTTTTAAATGCAAATCAAACTGGAGACTGGGCCGATTGTACTTCACTTTTGCGTAAAGTTGATATTCAGACAAGTCCGGACGTATGGCTTTGGAAGTCAGGTTCTGAAGCTGCCGATTATATGGTCAGTATAGTTAGAGCTGAACTAGATCATATTGACACCATTAACGAAACGAAGGTATTCAAATGGCTTCATTGGATCCCAATAAAAGTAAATTGTTTCTTATGGCGGGTGGTACTAGATAGAATAGCTGCGAGAGAAGCACTTCTTATTCGTCGCATTTCCTTGCCTTCCACTCAATGTATTTTCTGCAATAACACGGTGGAATCAGCGGACCATCTTCTGGTGTCTTGTGAAACGGCTCAACAGGTATGGGTCGTAATCTTTCAATGGCTGAATATACCCCTTCGAGCTATATTTTGAGTGTGGTTCAGTTATTGGAAATCATCAACTCATATAAAGGTCAAAAGAATAAGAAAAGGGCGATTTACGCAGTCGTGGCGGCTACATGCTGGAGTTTATGGATAACGAGGAATGAAATAATTTTCAAACAAAAAGTGTTCTCGTTGACGAAGCTGATCGGGGATATCAAAGCGATTTCGTTCACATGGATAAGGAATCGAGTTGAATTAGCGGAACTTAACTGGGAGAAATGGAGGAGTTTTAGTTTATAATTCGTGTCGATGTAATTTGTAACTTGTTTTCCTGTTTTTGTTTGTTATCTCTCTTTTGTTTGTTTGTATGTTGCTTGAGCGCCTCGCTTAAGTTTTTATAAAAATTTCGCCCTTTCTCAAAAAAAAAAAAAAAAAAAAGTAACAGTTTAAATAATCATTACGTACTCCGACTTAACTGAAGCCCTTTTGGAACTGATGCATTTTACACTACTACAAAAGAGAGCTTTAGACGGGGTGATATGGGTTTTAAGACGGTGTTTTCAACACCGTCTTAAACTACACTGGTTTAAAGTGATGTCTTATTAGACGGTGTTCAATTTGAACACCGGCTTAAACTTGCTGAACACCGTCTTTTAATATCAACACAAAATATTTTTTAACACCGTCTTATAAACATTTGCTAAAAAAAACATTTACAATAAAAAAAGTTTTCCAGAAATACATCAAGCTTATATACACCAATGGAACATTTTCAAATCAAACCAAAACAATACACATTCAATTCCGAAATAAACCTGTAGACATCCAATTCGGAAATAAACCCGTCAAATTACAATCGTTGAATGCATAACAAACTACGTTAAATTGTATAAAAAAAACTACATAAGCTAATCTAACGAAATACCTAACTCTCTAAAAAACTTCGGAAATAAACCCGTCAAATTACAATCATCTGTAGCCTCTCTCTTTTGTCGTGCCACATCTAAATGAAATACCTCAAAATCAGCTGGAAGCCGTGGATATTGTTCATGATACCTAAGTGCCGATATCACAGCCCTAACCTGTGAACCAAAAGAAAACAAAAAAGACCTTATATAAAATGGCCATGCCTAAAGGTGCATCACAGGAATACTTTCAAGTGAACGAAAAACAACTAAGACATAACTACTATTAAAATAGTCAATTAACTTATTAAAATAGTCAATTAACTTACTTCTGGATATAACGCAAAAGCATTACTGCACCAACCACACCAACAGGCTGCAGATTACAATAATCATTAGTCAAGAACTTGATAGTGAGGATAAAGAAACCAGGTTGTTGATACTGCTGTCAGGATCAAACCATTGGGCTGGCCTGGTTCAGTGACTTTTCTAGTCGTTATTCGAACTGTCTCCTCAACTGAATCAGAAAGGGTTGTCCATGATTGCCGACATGAGCCAGTTATGTGAAGGCAAAACATCCGTACCATCCTATGAGCCACATTCATCAAATTTGTTCTTGCTTCTGGTGTTGGTATTGCTATAAACATACATTTATATAAGTATCATGTCATGTTATTAAATGAAGAAATATATGTTTATTGGTACCTCCAATGTCAGATATATTTCAGGCCATAAGACTTGCAAGCCTCTCGCATTGGCGTTGTAAAACAGCTAGCCATCGTCGAGCTCCAAATGCCATTCCACTGCTAACATAATCAGTAAAGATCCCATGGACCAGCTCATTCTCAGCCTCAGCATGCTCAACCCAAGTAACCTGATTCAATAAAATGGTTCATAATTATATAACAAGATCCATATTTAACATTTATTATATGTTCAACACACCAACCTACTTATTTTAGCACCTCTAACTAAGAACATATAAATACTCACTAGCTGCATGGAAGCATTCGGCGTTCCATTAACACCAGAAATGATGACTTGAAGCGTTTTCGCACGCGAGATGATTGAGGGAAACAACTCCATCCATTTATCCTATAAATCCCCAAAAAAATGATAGATTAAAAACCAACAAAATATCTATTTCCAAACAAGAAAAAAAAAACTTAAATCTAACATGAACAAACTAGTGACATACTGCATCAAGAAAAGCATCAACCAGAGTGATACTATTAATAATCACAACTGAGAGCCCGTCATGTCAGCTTGCTAGACCCGCCCCATGCACGGCTTCAAACTCCCGCCCCTTGGGCCACACCCCAACCCAAGCCCACCCTGGGTGGTGGCTTGGGCGTTTTCAGCCAACCCACGCGTCAACCCAAGCCCCATACCCCATAGTCTAATATCTAATCAACTTTTTTATATGTTTTTAAGCGATTGGTATACTTGGAGACTTAAAAAGTACTTTAGTAATAATGTTTTAGACCAATAAAGAATTCGATAAGGTCAAAGGCAGCAGATATGGGTGCAACAGTTTGTGGAATGCTAATAATCTACTTCTAAATCCAAACATGTCAAAGTCAGCCCTAAGAATATACATCATTTCCTACAGCATATCCAACATATCCACAGAGCATTTCCTACAGCTCTATCTATTATCAGCTATTATTTAATATTGCATAACCAGTTCCACAACCAAACACCCCTAAAAATATACATCATTATAGAAAAATTATCAGCAAACCTGGGTTTGAGTGTATCATCTGAACGATGATGTGGATAGCTAGAACTGTTCGTCAATCCCTCAGCGTCTGGCTTCAATTCCGAAGTGGAAGTGGAATCACTTACAAACAACAATACATATACATACAAACCGCGTCGAAGTGGAATCGAAAAAACTAACCAGTCTCGAAGGTGGAATCGAAGGAGAATGCTTCCGTCGTCGAGCAAATCTAAGGGAAAGGGGCTGCGCGTGGTGGTGCGGCTGTAGGGTTTTGGTCGTCGCACGTTGAAGAGGAAGGGAAATTGCTGTAGCCTAACTCATCAGTATGTAAGTTAGGGTTACAAATGGGTTTATGTTTTTTTTTTTTTTTTGTTGTTGTTGTATAAGACAGGGTTTAATGATAACACCGTCTAAAAGGTTCTTGCATTTGTATAAGACGCGGTTTGATTATAAGACGGGGTTGTTCTGAATTTTGTTGAATATTTTAATCAAATATATTATACTTATTGATATTAAGACGGTGTTATTGCTTGAACCCCGTCTAAAGCAAAATTGAACACCGTCTAATGGTTGGTTTTGTAGTAGTGTTAGTTGTTTTTCTTTCTTTATCTCTCATTCAAAATTTACAATATGTATTAGATAAGGTGAACGGAAAGGATACGAGTATATAGTTAAAATTAATCGTGAAGAGTTGGTGAAAGAATTTAAAATGAAAATTTCACTTCTTCATAGTTGGAAGAAAAATTATCAATCAAAATACTTACCATTAAAATTTAATACTTTTCATCTCTAAGATATAAATATAAACTTTTTTGAATGGGTAAACAGATTAACCAAATTATTTAGTGAGTCGTGTTCAGCTTAATATGTTTTAAACGGGTTGATGTGATTTTTTAAACGGACACTAGCCGACCCAATGTTTATTTCGTGTCATGTTCGAGTCAAGAATTGCCATAGCTACCCTCAGTGGCGGAACCAGCCTATTAAATCAGGGGTATCCTAAAAACTTTTTTTTACCGTGCAATCATACAACATGAAAAAAAAGACAATAAATAAATAAAGTAAAACAAATATCTAATAGGTTTTGTCATCTTCTTTTTTTTCATAGCTTAAATCGTTTCATCACGTCGTCCACTTTTACTTTTTGAAAAAAAAATCCTTTTCGACTGCACAAACCATGACATTGTTCAAAAATTTCGGGCCCATTCGATTGCATAAAACAGGCTCATTGCCGCCACCATAATCAACATATAGATGGGACTGTTTTATTATTATTTTGGGTCTTGGGCTAATGGGCTAGCTTAGTAGGCTATTAGCAATTATGTTTAGGCTTGTAAAAAGAATTAGATTTACACTCTTATACTATCATATTTTTATGGTTAGGGGTATTCTCATATTTTTTTAGGGTATTTTTTGTATAAAAACGAAAAAAATAACACTGTGAATACGGGGTTAAGCCGTAGCCAGTGCTACGGCTAATTATATTGTGGTTCCGCCTCTGGCTACCCTTTCTCTCGCCCTTTTTAACCAATTTTAGATACTTCACATTTGACTTGTGTGATAAAGTGTTATTCCCTTTTTACTTGTTACCGAACCTAATGTGATCAATTCTATAACAAAAGTATTACACTAATTATGAAGATCCATCTTTTATCGTGGAGTAGGTAAAACTGAAAGCACAACCACTCGTTAAAAAGTATAACAACGTTATGTACGTTTTCAAATATTTTTGGTTAATAACCTTAACGTTTTCTTTTCGTCCTATTCATTCACTTTTCTTGGTTACTTGGTATACGTACCACACTCTTACCAGTTTTGTTCAACCATTTTCTTCTGAGCTTTAAGCTCTCGTAAGATCTAGTATCGCGTATGGGCCCAAAATCTAGTCACCAATTCATCAAAAACACCTACTCATTGGACATTTCTAAGAGGGTAACATGCAAGTATGTATCTTGAAATGGTCATAGTAACCTACTAGTGGTACTGGTAATTAGCGAGGTTCAGTGAGAATGGTGTGGTAGGTTTTTGATCTTGAGCTCACTCATTATAAGTATCAGTGATTTGCTCTTCATCATGCAATCCTTTTTTTTTCACAAAGTAAACCCTACTAGGTTCATCAATGGGTTCCCTTCTCTACGCTATTTTCATGCTAATGGTTGTGCTCTTGTCCAACAGTATATGTATTGCTTTTCCGGGATTCAACTTTGGACGGATAGGTGGCGGAGGAGGAGATGGGCCTTTTGGTGGCGGCCAAGGGTATCCTGGTCTTTTCCCCGAATTCTATAGTTTCTCATGCCCTCAAGCTAATGGCATTGTCATGTCTGTACTTGAGAGTGTCATTGCTGAAGAGCCAAGAATGGCAGCTTCTCTATTAAGGCTTCATTTTCATGACTGCTTTGTTCAGGTTGTTGGTTAAGTTTATTAACTTTTAGAGTTATTATTATTTTATTTATCGTTTATCTTTAAGTTCGTTTGTTAGTCATAATTATATCTCTAGTTTGAATGTTAGGATAGTTATATTCACGTTTTATCATTGTCATTAGTTGATTAGCTTTATTAGGAGATTTGGTTTTCAGTTATTTAATACACTAGAAAATGTTATTCACCACAGTTCGTTTGATGGGGCGCCCAACCCCCCGAACTTTTCGCTCAGTAGTGTCTGATATGTAGTTTTCGTATAGAATTTTTTAGGTATATATGTTTTCGACCCCCCTGTCGGAAATCTCAAGCTTCGCCACTGATTGCGTAAATACAGTACCTTTTTTAATGATACATTATGTGACATTGATATTGTGAAACTGATAAGTTATGCTTGTTTTGTCTCAGGGATGTGATGCATCTGTCCTGTTGGATGACAGTGAAGTATTTGCAAGCGAAAAGAACTCCGGGCCTAACAGTAATTCGATTAGAGGTTTTGAAGTGATCGACGAGATCAAGTCTAAGCTAGAAGAAGCATGTCCGGAGACCGTTTCTTGTGCAGACATCCTTGCCCTTGCTGCTCGAGGTTCCACTGTTCTAGTATGCACTCAAACGTCATATCTTTCTATTCTAGCTAGTTGTTTTAATTATAAATGGCAAAGTAACGAGTATTTGCTTGTAAATTCATCGTAGAGTGGTGGACCGAACTGGGAACTGCCCTTAGGAAGGAGGGATGCAACACAAGCAAGTCTGGGCGACTCAAACAACAACCTTCCGCCACCAAACTCTACCATTCAAAACCTTATAACACTTTTCCGGCAACAAGGCCTTGATGAAGTTGACCTGGTCTCTCTTTCTGGTTAGGCAAAAACTGACAATCACTACAACATATATGTAAATCTAACAAATTTAAATAATGAATTTTGTCTCATTAATATTATGTGTGTAGATATTATATCAAACAATAAAAAAGATGTTAGTGATGTGAGAGTTATCTTCATTTCAGGAGCTCATACCATAGGAATGGCAAGATGTACTTCATTTAAGCAAAGGCTATACAATCAAGATGGCAACAATCAACCAGATTCAACTTTAGAGGTGACCTACTACAATGACTTAAAAACAGTGTGCCCAGAAAATGGTGGGGACAACAACATTTCTCCTCTAGATTTTGCATCTCCAGCAAGATTCGATAACACATATTTCAAGCTCATTATCTTGGGAAAAGGACTTCTGACTTCTGATCAAGTGCTTCTGTCTGGAAATGTTGAAGAAACCATGTTTCTGGTGAAAGCATTCGCCGAGAATGACGCGCTTTTCTTTGACCAGTTTGCTAGATCAATGGTGAAAATGGGAAACATTAATCCCCTCACTGGTTATAACGGCGAAGTGAGGAAGAACTGTCGAATAGCTAATTAAGTATAACTAGATAATTATATATATGCTTATTATTATTATTATTATTATTATTATTATTATTATTATTATTATTATTATTATTATTTCTCGAGTTTATGTATGTAAGCTCTCTATTTGCTTGTAGTGCTCGAATTCCCCTAGTTCCTAATGAAGGGAAATTTGGAAAACTTCTTCTAATTAAATTGCTAAATTCATATGGCCTCTTTAAAACGGGTCTAAAAACTTCAATACATTAATGGGCTTGATTTAACAGGTTTTGAATGTGGATTTTGTAATCAATTTGTATTTCACCACTTTTGCAATCTTGTAGAACCAAAAAGCACTCACTAACTGAAGTCCCATGCCCACTGCCTTCACACCATCAATATTAACGTCGACTTTCAGTTTTAGAGCATACACATGGTCTAAGATAGAGACACTTTTCAGGAGGTGTATAGTACAACTCATTGAATCATCAATCTTAGAATTCTTCACAAAATGTGTGAAATGATACCTTGATGAGAATAGGATTCTTGGCAGACATTGTAACATAACAGAGATATGGTCCAACACACATTCTTGCAAGTGTGAAAATCACCGCAAATGAAACCTGTAAGTTCATAAAATAGTTGTAACCAAGTTAATGAAATATAACATAATTGTAACGGTGCAAAAGGAGCGAAAATTCTTTAAAGTTGCCATCAATTAAGAGTTGAGAAACTAAAAGGAACTAACATCAGCTGCTAAATTGAGAAGAGTGTTTTTATAACCAAGTTCTTTGAGAAGCTCTCTTAAATGGAGAAATGGACTCGATATCTCGGTGATCAACAATGTAGCCACAATTTCTGATCCACACTACAATTGATTCATGGAAACTTAATAAAAAAGTGGAATTCAAATTGGATTTAATAAAAGAAATCAAAAGTGTACCATTTCATAAGCAAGACCTGCTCCAATTCCAACAATGCTAACTAAATGATGAGCCAAATTATCGATACCTATATTATTGTCGAGCCAACAACATACTAAATCATAGATGAAATAAGCAAGACTGAGTTCTAAAATTCTCATCTGTTTGAACAAAAAAAAAAACAATACTATAAGTTGAAGATTTGGACAAAATTAAAGGAAGTAAATTAACAAGATTTGAAAATTTTATAGATCGAAGTCGAACCTGAAGAGGGGAAGAGTTTGAAGCCAAGGGACATACGGGGCATCTCCAATCTTGAACAGATTTTTTTTTTTTAAACGGCAAATTTGGATCACTGACTGACCACTATCCATCTCCACTAGGCAATAATGCCTATACACCAATTCAGGAGGAAACCCAATAAATTTGGGAAAAACCCCCCTTTATGGGTATCGAACCCATAACCTAATGGTCATAAGCCTTATCCCACCACCAAGATACCACTAGGCTATAATGCCATGGGTATCTTGAACAAATATAGAACACAAGATGACTGCAAAAACAGCATGAATTGTGGAAACCATACGTTTACACAAATTAAATGACCATTTTGGGAACATCTTTCTTGTTAACAAGAAGGCACTTGTCCACAAGATCACTCCACCCACAACGACCAGATAAAAATTGCCATAGTCTTCCATAACTAACTAGTCGGCTGTGGCTAAGTTTGCCTCAAGCTTGCACAGTTGCATTCAATGACTCTCTGTAGTATTTCATCTCTCAAGGTAGTGGATAATGTAAGCAATTAATGTTATAGGTCCTCTAGTCGGCAACTTCTAGGAAAAAATAAATAAATAATTAAACTATGTATATTTTTTCTTTTCCGTGGATAACCGTTTAAACTACTTTTATATGATTAAAATTCAGCAACCTCCGAAAAATTACAAAAGGTGGGGTTGTCAGAAAAAACGTTTTGAAAACTTTTTTATAACATTCAACAAAGTCCGGCCACCCAGGAGCGGAACCATAGTATTATGAGCCGTATAGCACGGGCTACGGCTCAACCCCATATTTGTAGTGTTTTTTTTTCCGGTTTTATATAAAGGATACACCTAAAAAAATACGAGGATACCTTTAACCAAACAATAGGATACTTGGTATTACTAAAATCCCATTTTTTTATAAGTTCAAACATTTTCAACCCAAAAACTTGTAGAATAATTATGCCCGAATGATAAAATAAGTCCAAATCAAAAATAATAAAATTGAAAGGAGTCCCTGAATATAATTAATAAAGGAGTAAATTACAAAAATCGTCCTTTATGTATGTCACTTATTGTAAACTATGTCCTTTGTCTTCAATAATTACAGAAAACGTACTCGATGTTTGCAAACCCTTGCAAATTATGTCCTTAGCCCTAACTTAGTTAATTTTGTGGTTAAATCTGACCAAATGGACCTCACATGAGGGTATTTTGGTCATTTTACTCTCATGTGGGGTCCATTTGGTCATATTTAACCACAAAATTAACTGAGTTAGGGCTAAAGTACATAACTTGGAAGGGTTTGCAAACATCGAGTACATTTTCTGTAATTATTGAAGACAAATGACACAGTTTGCAATAAGTGACGTACATAAAGGACGATTTTTGTAATTTACTCTATAATAAAGTTAACCCAAGACGCAGAACGATTCTGCGATATTATAGTTGAATAAGTGATCTTGCTCGTCTTATGGTAGAAACGGGAACACACAGTTCTTGTCCTTTGGTTTATCGAGTAGTGAAGCTAGCTTTGGTTGTACCGGGCGCAACCGCAACCGTTGAAGTATATTTTTTTTTCTAAATTTAAGCATGTCAAGATGGATTTACGCAATCGAATGGGCCCGTAATATCTGAACAATGCTATGGTTTGTACAGTCGAAAATTAAACTTTTGATAAAGTAAAAGACGACGATGTAATGGAACGATTTCAAGCTATAAAAAAAGAGGACACATCTATTAGGTATTTGTTTTACTTTATTTATTATTGTTTTTTATAATTGCCTGGTTTTTTTTTGGGATACACTTAAATTAATGGGCCAGCTCTGCCACTGCACCCCGGTACTCTCACAGGCAAAAGACCACCCACACTTGTGATCTCAGACAACGCTGGTGACCCGGCCCGTCATCAATTCCTGGAGAAACCCAATGCCGAAGGCCCACTGTGGTAAAACCATGACTTGCGCATGATAGTTTGTCATGAACGAGACTCCAACCGGCAACCTCCCCTAAATAAAAAGTCATCCGGATACCGCTAGGGTAGTGCCTCGTTGGTAACGTTTTGAAAATTTAACTAGACAGCTAAAAATATATAAATTATAATAATGTTTTAGTTACTTATAATTTATTAACCTAATATTGTTATTGTTTAATAAACTAAATTTTTAAGTATATAGTTATATCAAATTATAACCCTTAAAGCACCTCCAACGGGCTCAAACGGATGGATGGCTGCGAGCACTTTGGTAGTCGGGTCATGGGTGGCAAACATGAAATTCAATCCCCCATTGGAGTTCCTCACCAAAAGGGTGTTTGTTTGTGAGTGTCCAAAAATCCAAACTCAATCGATGGAATGGTGGTGGGCCCATCTCACACACAACCAATATTACACACAGAATTTTAATTATAGTTAGGATTAGAGAGAAAATGAGTGTATTTAGGCTGGAGGGGTATAGTTGGAGCTCATTAGAGGGTTTATTGCGTCACGTCAATCATAGGGTTTTATTGTCTAGCATGGTATGGGATATGGAGCACCTTATTCTTGTACTCCATCAATAGTGCCCCCTTTATTAAATGTTTCACACACACTCACACAACTCGCGAATGCTCGTTATTGCAATGGCTGACAATCAATAGCGTCCATGGTATGGTGTGGGGGGCACTATTGATAGAAAATTTGCTAAGGTGGAGGGCAATCAAAGCCCATACCGTGTAGCCTTAAAGGATAGATGGAAATGTGGCACATTTATGAACATTTGCAACCAAATGCATTGGAGATGCTCTTATAAAATAAAGAGTAAACTTCCGTTTTACTCCCTATGGTTTGGTCACTTTAACGGTTTTGCCCCAAACCTTTCAAAATAGCCATTTTACTCCCTGATCTATGAAGGCCTTCATGATTTTGCTCCCCGCCCCTAAACGCCATCCATTTTAACTGTTAAACCCTGTCACGTGCAAAACCTGAGGGCAGTTATGTCTTTTCCCTAACAACCCATTTCCCCATTCCATCTTTTCTTCATTGCTTTCAAAACCTGACGTGATGTCGTAGTCACAATCAAATTTAATCCAATTACAACTAATTAGCTAGCGGTAAGTGGGTATCGAACACAGGGAGTTTGTGGAATATGTGCTATCTCGATGTATGTCTAACTTCACTAAAGTAAACTAAATTGAAAGAAAAATAAATTTCAAGAGTTGATTTGAGTGAATTGGTTTAAGAACTAAATTTAACTAAGGTGCTGTTTGTTTTTTGTCAAAAGCACTTCAGAACCTCTTATGTCTGCCTCACGCAGACCACGCACAGACGTTTAAGTCTGCAGTGTGTTTGTTTTCTTGAAGTGTTTTCATTAAAAAAGGTCTTTAAGACCTCTTCCCCAAACAGATGTGGACTATTGTCTTCAAAGGTCTTCTATCCTCTTCCTTCCTCTCTCTGCCCTTTCAAAACAAAACCCTAGCATCCATCCAGCCAACACCTCAATTGATCTCCACCTCCACACACGGCTGCCATCTTCCTGTCGAATCCAGCACGCCACCGTCGAAGCCACCACATCGATCTCCATCTCCACCTCTGTTCACCTAGCTGTGCTCGGTTCCCCACATCTCCTCCGCCACCCCACATCTCCGTCGTATCTCTTCCTCCGGCGACCCCCCTTCGGTGATAATTGGGTGAAATAATGCTTATACCGAATTGGGTTTTTTGATTTACAGCAGATTTTCTTAATTGGGTATGGAATTGAAGGTTGTGATCGTTAATGGTTAACAAGAACTCGTCATCTTTCAGTGGCTTTTGATAATTTAATTGAAGATTGTGAATTAAAGCATAAAAATTTCATCTTTTTCTGCAAAGGAGGTAGTCTTTTTAGCTTTCTTATTAATTTCCATGATTTTTTAGTAGTATGTGTAGAGATTATTTTGATTCCAAAATTAGTACTTTTCTGGTCAATTGTTGGTATACTTCATATGATCCAATTCAGCACCTTAGTATTTGTTGCTGTTTTGATCTTTTGGGATTGGTTAATGGGTTTGATCTCATTATTTTCTGTTGCAAGTTTGATCTTTTTGTGTTGATGTCTATGACATCACTAGCGAGGTACTTTATCTATCTGCTTAGTTTAGAAAGTGATTGGTGTAACGGTTCATGTGGCCTTTTTGATGAAAATTATGTTTGAGTTTGTGATTAATTTGGGTTAATAAGTTCATCAATTTGATTATTCCTTTTTATACCTAGATCTTAGTAGTTGTTCATGTGGCTGCAGAAGTATCAAGTATATTGACTCTTAGAGCACCCGTAATCGTTTAGATTTGGGCGTTTTTAAGCCCAAGCACGCCCGAAACACGCCCGAGCTCGGCCCCCAGGGGCGTTTTTAACAGAATTAATGATAGTAATATTTTGGTTTAATTATCATCCAACATTAACATGTGCATGATCTATGCTTATTATTTTGATCAACCAGGTGCACGTTAACGTCTGCAACATGCCAAAATCCTCAGCCGATGAGAAGATCTTAAGTTATAACGACGTCGTGCTAAGGCAATCCGATTTAGGGATTCTAAACGGTCCATATTATCTTAACGATCGCATAATCGAATTTTACTTAACGACGTCGTGCTAAGGCAATCCGATTAAGGCAATCGTTTACACCCCTAACTATGGTGTCGTAATGTAAGAAAGGTTGTTGGCTGCTCATGCCTTGTTGTGAAGGTATTTTTGAATGAAAATTTTGTAAAAACGATGGTTTAGTTTAGTTTGCATTTTCTTAAATCTGAGTTTTGTTGAACATTTTGCAGGAATATGGAGAGGAAAGTGAAGGTCTACACATTGTCCAGGAGTATGTCAAGTCTCACTAGTATGTAACAAGTGATCAAAGTATTTCATGTGTTATTGTTTATCAACTCTTTTTACATCGATGAACATTTCTTGTAGCAATTTTTGGATCATTAAAACGGGTTCTCTCTTTATATTTTATTTTGTCAAGTATTCTGTCATCATCTCTTTTTGACCATATATATGGAACAAATTGTGCCGTATGCATTACCTAGAACATCTGTTGATAGGTGTGAAGTGAGTGTGTAGAAACAAATGATTAAAAAAAAATGTTATTGTCTTTTTATGAATATTATTTCAGTATTGTATTACTATTATTTATGTTTGGATGTTAAAAAAACTCTTTTAAGTTAAAGAAAATCAATTTATTTATATTTCAGTTTATTTCAGCAGCTTGCAGAAGTTAAAAAACAAACAGTCTTCTTCTTGCAGACTGCAGAGGTTTGGTCCACCTCTTCAGCTGCAGATGTTTGCAGATGTGGTCCGCTGATGTGACAAAAGTAGTTCAACTAATTAAACTAAAATTACCCTAAATTACGACTCAAGTAATAAAAATCTAGACTCCTAAACCAGACTAAACTACTCACCAGCAAGTGTACCGGTCGACTCTAGCACTAAAAAGTAAGTCCGGATGTCGAACCCACAAGGACTCTACGAATTACGTTAACGACTCAGTTAAGACTAAATACTGACACGACTAACAAATATTGTGTTTGGGGGGGGGGGGGTTTGCTAAAATCCTAAAATTGCTATTAAATTAAAATTAACTAAAGCACGCACGAAGAACTAAGGTTTTGACTCAGATGAGATTAAAGACTACCTAGACATGAATCCGGTTTGACAATGAATGGACTTCTAACGGTTTTATTGTTGTATGGAGCCGGGATCGTTAAATACTAAACCTTAAGGTATTTCAATGCTAAGACTTCCCGACCCTTCTCAGGAAGAAACCTAGGAAACCCTACAAGGCTGTTATGATTACCGACTGTTAGATTTCCTCTCAGTCCTCTAACGATTCTAAAAAGTGCCCTAATATGACTATCTACCTCTCAGCGCGATAATCTAAGGCAGTTCTAGGTTCTGACTTGGCTTACTAGACACAACTGCAATTAGGGAACTAACCTCGACTTCTCTCAAAATCTAATTTAGCTATATATTGCACTGCGACCTAATAACTAACTCGAGCCTCTCAGCGACAAGCTAAGCAGAATACTTACTTCTAATTATATTTTAGTTACTGTTTCTAAGGCTATCGGCCGATTTACCCAAAGATTACCCGAACCCGCAAGGATGCAAATAATCAACACAGACCTATGTTGTGATAAAGACCGTCACTAAGATCTATGTGAAACAGCAAGTAATCCACAATCAAAGGTAAATACGCATGTGCACCAAGTCAAAAATTCTAGAACACGTTACTTTAAAAATCAATCCATAATCAAACAAATGAAAACCATTAAAAGATCCAAAACAATAATCAAACCATCATCTAGTCTAGGCAGTTACGAAGATCTAGCCAAGAAACATCATGTCTAACGAAAACAAATCAGTTTCAAAACAAGAATTCATGGTTAAAGTGACAAAACGTGAAAATAGTGAAAAACGGGAGATAAGACCCGAGTTATCTTCTTTCCTACGCTCCGTGCTTCGATCCTATGATTCTTGTACGCTCGAACGCCTCGAAAACCTTCAAAATCTGCTGAGAAAATCGCCTTAGGGTTCTTGATTCGTGTGTTCTTGTTGTTGATGATAAAATATTCAATTTATATGAAACCCTAGTCGACCAGCATATCAGGCGTGTCAGTTACACCAGTCGCGTAGCGCGACTGGTAAAGGTCATGTGCTCGCGCTACGCGAGTGCTCTCCAGTCAACGAAAAGTCAATTTTAGCAGTGGTGTAGCGCGACTGTCAAAGGGTTCTCTCTCGCGCTACGCGAGTGGGACTTTTTCACAGAATGTTGCTTCCAAAATCTTGTCCCATTCTCCAAAAACCTTGCAATTTATTCTAACACTTTTATGTATTGATCCATGACTTGACATTTGACATTTCAGCTCGGTTTTGCTCCAATTCCAGCATTTTTGTGTATCACGACCTGGAAAACGCAATAAAGATCAATAGCACGCAATTCTAACCTAAACTAAACTAAAAATAACGATAAAATATACAAACTATACACGATAAAAGTATGTATTTTGCAATACATCAAATATCCCCACACTTACTCTTTTTTCGTCCCCGAAAAAGAATTATGCAACGGAATCATAAACAAACAAACACTCGGGCAGAAAATCATAGGTATACTTTAATTAAAACCAAGACTTGCGTTAGCAGCGATTGCAGATATGTTGATCCACTTTAAACCCGAATTTGATCCTAAACCCTTATCATGTACATTTAGTTCAAGTGCGGTCAGTCTACCTAGGGTCTCACACTAGAATCTACAGTCCACCTACTCCCAACTCAAGCTTATAGGGCTAAACGAACGATCATTTGACCAATTCCTAACCGTTTTATACCAAGATAAAGAGAGTTTGACATCAAATCTAATTTTTTTCTTTTTCTCTTTTTTTTTCTTTTTCTAGCTTACTTCAATTTTTTTTTTTCAAGTTCATTTTCGTGAGACTAGACGATGCTTTCCCTAACCCAGCGGTATTCCGACTGTAGAGTCGCTATCCCCAATCACAGATTACATAGGTTTCGGTACTTTTATTCGGCAAGTCGATTTCACACATCCCAGAGGCATTCCGGCTGTAGAGTCGCTATCCCCAACCACAGATTACATAGGCCTGTGTTACTTTCATTTAGTTTCTAGCTCACTTTTATTTATTTTTTTCAGCGAGATATGACAAAAAACTCTAACCATCTTAGCTTATAACGGCACCCCTTATACTATTTTTGCCAGTTTTAGTTTCCCATATTTCCCAGGCGAGAACCCACTAGCAAACCGACAATTAAGGTATATTAACTCAAAGGGATTTAAAACCAAAACCCGGGCCTACCCACATATCCCTAACTAGACGCAAGCTTGATTTATTATGATCTCATATTATTATTATTCAAACCCGAGCAATCATTTGTTTTTTCTATCATTTTCCGTTAAAAATGCAAACTTCTTTTTATTTCGAAAGACATTTTCTGATTTTTCAATTTTTTTAATATTTTTTCAATTTTTTAAATTTTTTTGGATTTTTATAATTAAGACTCGATTATTTACATGTATTCCTATCCCCACACTTAGAGATTGCATTGTCCCTAATGCAAGAACGAGAATACGACTCAAACTAACTAACTACTAAATAAATAACGAACTAACGAAATAAAAATAAATACAACAACAAAAGGGAAACGACTTAGCTGATATGTGAGACTGTCAAAGTGCCAGTCATTTCCACATAAGCCCTCCAATTCGAAACGCGCTCAGCAAACAATTCAACCTCGTACACGCGAACGAAAGCGGCTAACATAATCACCTATCAAACAACGAACAACCTACCAACATGCCATCATATATATATATATCTATCAAAATAACAGCATAAGTTGTTCTTCAAACCAACCCATCCTACCCAACCAGTTTAACGTATATCAATATCAAGTACAGACCAAACAAACTAGGATGAAAACAGCAATAAAGAAAAATAAACATCAAAAGATATCATCAGCTGCTGCTCATCCTCCTGTACTCCATCCACAGTCTCTAGCCACTGTCTGTCTCGTGGCTACTCGCCTCATAAACCTGATAAGTAGAAACAGAACCTGCCGGTGCACCACGTTCCCTGTGTAGTAGCTCAATCATGCGCTCCAGTCTATCAAATCTCTGCTCCACATAGCCAGAGAATGACTCTAAAGTAAGGGGAACTGGTAATGGAACTCTCCTCTCAGCCTGCTGTGCCGGCTGTACCGGTGACTGTGGCGGCTGCTGAACACCCGACGGTCCTGCCTCCTGCTGAGGCTCAACTACCTCTACCGGTCCTCTCTGTCGTGGCTGAACAGGTGGGCCCTCTCTAATCGGCTCCCAGCCGTACGGTGCCTTCCATGATGCTATTCCTGCCTTCTGCAGGTCCTCTAACCCAAAGATCGCAGTAGTCGGCCCCCTATGTAAGAACTCAGGTCGATATACATCTAAAACCCCCAAATGTGATGCAATCCTAGTAATGTAGGGGCCCATATCCAACCTAGCTCTATTTCCACCTCTCCTACCTCGACTAATCGAGTCTACCAACACGGTGGCTAAGTTAAACTCTCGCCTCTGCACCCTACACATCAACACAAACAACTCAATCCAGTTGGCCTTATTCTCCCCTGATTTCCTACCTACCAACGTAGTCGCCAACAACCTCAGCACATACCTATATATCGGATTCCTAACCGTAGTAATCAGATTTGTCTGGCCAAACTTCGTATCCGATATCGACTCCCAGAACGCCTTCAACTCTCTTTTCCCCACACTAAACCTCCTATTCTCCACATACGCACCCCTCAGACAGGTCGAGAACTCGGGCCTCCTAACCTCATCCTCAGTATATAAGCCCGAAATAACCGCGAACCGAGGTACGTTCATCTCGTACACCTTCCTACCAGAACTGAATGATAACGCATTTCCCTGCTCAAACTTACCTTCCTTATGATACCACGTACTGTGGAACTCTAGCACAAGCTCTACGTACTGTGGCTCAATGCAGTTCATCGCAGCTATTAACCTCTCTCCTAACAAATCTCTAACCTCCTGCTCAGCTCCTATCTCACCCAACCATTCCCAGTGTATTATCCTATGCTGAAGCAAACCCATTTTCTTAAACTTATTGAACTTGTCCCATTCGTACGTATCCTCTTCGAACTTGAGGATCGGATGGTCATCTCTGTGCATCTTACAATCCGGGATGAAGCTATACTTATCATATGTGATTTTTCGTAGATTCGGATCATCGGGTGCTATCTGAATGATTGGTGTTTCGACAACTACCGGATCCTGTCCCGGTGCAGTCTGGCCCGCGGCCCTTTTCCTGGCGCGACCTGCTCTCGCACTGCTCGCCATATCTGCAAAACAATTAACATTCAAGACAAACCAAGCAGATCATCAGTAATAACAAACTATTTTTGGATTTTTTTTTTTTTTTTTTTTTTTAATCAAACACTGGCCGTATAGCATTTCGTTCGCGGCCATTATCCGATACAAGTGACTTTTACGCATATCGGTCGAAAACCAAATCAACTATGCCCGAATGGAGATTGAGTACGAGCAAAGTGATCCGATTGTCACGCGATGTACATTGCGCAAATTGACACTGGACAAGACTCTAAAACGACTCGACAAACTAAAGACAACACTAGACGACTCACAAGACGCAAACTTGACGCAAAAGACGCAACATTTACCCCCTTCCGGCACCTTGCTCGCCCTCGAGCAATCCCAAGTGCCGAAAATTAGACAATCCCAAAGTGTGGAAGCAATAGATGCGGCGCGCGTATGTTTGATAAAAAATTTTGAAATTTTGTGACAAGACGCGCGTCACATCCCCACACTTGAGTTGCATTCGATCCCATAAATGTTAGCGCACAAGAGCTTGATCAATTAGAACACGAACAATACCACCCCCACCTCACAACGCTCAAATCAATCAACTTGGCAATCCAACCCGTTTCACCCGCACCCGTGCCTTATTTGACAAGCCCATACAAAGCACTAACACAATAGATATTACCCGACTTACTAATAACTGCAGACCTGACATGAACAACGACTAAGCTAATGAACATAAACAACGACTCGACAATACGGACTCGACTCGAATAACGAGAAATTAAACCGAAACGCATACCTGATATGAAGCTTAATCAGAAAAGAAAAGAGGTACTGAACAGCTGTGTGATGTCGATGTAAGATGGTGACGGGAAGGTCGGAGGTGTAGGTGGTGGTCGGCTGTTGATAGGAGGGATGATAGGGTTGGGGTTTAATGGTGGTAAAGGGAAAATGGGTGGCGGCCGGCGGTATAAACTGAGGACGGAGGTGGATGGCTGGTCGGGTATGGCGGTTAAGGGGGGTGGTCGGAATCCGAGTGGGGAAGATGGGTGTGGAGATGGTGAGTCGGTGATTGATCGGAGTAGGGGGGTGATAGGTCGGTGTGGTGTAGGTTGATAGATGACCGGAGTTTAGAAGGGATGGGTGGCCGGAGATGTGGGAGGTGTTGACGAGGGTTTTGGGAATCGCCGGAGGTGGGTTTTGAGAGAGGGGTGAGAAAGGGATAAGGTTTGGGTAATTAGAATTTAGGGTTTGTATTTGATAATTTTTTTTTTTGATTTAACAACCCCCTCGCGTAGCGCGAGAGGTCAAGCTGTAGGTTTGGCGCTACGCCAGCGGTAGGTTCAAGTGAAAAGGTTCAAAAGGCTGAAGGTTCAAACGGTCCAAAGTTGCGAGTGAACCCCGAAGGGCTCGCGTAGCGCGAGTGACAGACATGTACCCGTCGCGCTACGCGACTGGGTATTTTGGACAGAATGTTCGTGAAAATTTTGATTTCATGCCTTAGAAAAATTTTGAGGTTTTTCCAACCCATTCCCAAATCATCCCAAAATTTTTTCTAAGTATGGGACTTACCTGAGACCTCGTTTTGTTCAGATTTCCAGCTCCTCAAGGCACGTTTCCTGCAAAATTTCTCAAACACACACGAGACACAAAAACAAAAACTACGAAAAACACAAGAAATACGCAATTGACAAACGGTACAAACTCTACAACCGAAACCTTACGCAATTACTGTTCGGTGAAGGTGGGTGGGTCCTCTAGAGGAATTTCTTCCTCTTCGGTAGCATCAATTGGACCTCCCAAGTAATGTTTCAAACGGTGGCCATTCACCTTCCAAACTCCCTTATCGACTTCATCATAAAGCTCAACCGTGCCGTACGGAAACACTTGTTTCACCACGTACGGTCCATTCCACCTCGATTTCAATTTACCTGCTATCAATTTCAAACGGGAATTGAACAAAAGTACCTTGTCACCTACCTTAAACTCCTTCAAACCTCGCAACCTTCGATCATGCAATGCCTTTGATTTTTCCTTGATACTCCAAGATCTTTCATATGCGGCATCCCTCAAAGCTTCCAATTCGTGAATTTGGAAGAACCTCCTCCTTGCGGCTTCGGTAAGGTCAAGGTTTACGGTTTTCAATGCCCACAACGCCCTATGTTCTAATTCAACCGGAAGATGGCAAGCTTTGCCATATACGATCATAAAGGGTGTGGTGCCTAACGGTGTCTTATAGGCGGTACGGAATGCCCACAACGCGTCGTCGAGCTTTTCCGACCAATCCTTTCTACTTTTCCCTACCGTTTTCTCTAGGATTCTCTTCACCCCTCGGTTAGCGTTCTCTACTTGGCCACTAGTTTGCGGGTGATATGCGGTGGAAAGACGATGAGTGACACCGTAACGCGCAAGTGCCTTTTCCATGGCGGAATTGCAAAAATGCGTGCCACGGTCACTTATTATAGCTTTAGGTATCCCGAAACGTGTAAACAACTTCTTAAGAAATCTCACCACCACTCGGGCATCATTGGTGGGCAAAGCTTGAGCTTCAACCCACTTGGAAACGTAGTCAATGGCCACGAGGATGTACCTATTCCCGCTAGAAGACGGGAAAGGTCCCATGAAATCAATGCCCCAAACGTCAAAGACTTCCAATACTTGGATTGGATTTTGAGGCATTTCATCCTTGGATGAGATGTTGCCGGTACGTTGGCAACGATCACAAGTCCTAACAAACTCTACGGCATCCTTAACTACCGTCGGCCAATAAAACCCACTATCGAAAACTTTTTGTGCCGTCACATGTGCTCCGTGATGACCCCCAGTTAAACCTTCATGCACATGCCTAAGGATGTCTAAACCCTCCTCCTTAGCGACACACCTCCTAAGCACTCTATCTCCTCCTATCCTAAAGAGGTAAGGATCATCCCAAATGTACTTCCTAGCCTCCCTAAGAAGCTTTTTCTTTTGTTGGAACGACATCCCCCTCACAAGATCTCCGGTTGCCAAATAATTTGCCAAATCCGAAAACCATGGCAAACCCTCTACCTCGGCACTCACAAAATCTATGGTTTCGTGGGGAAAGGTATCTCCTATGGTATCCTCACGAACTTCCTCTCTCTTAGGGTCCTCTAACCGTGACAAGTGGTCGGCGGCCACATTTTCCGCTCCCTTTTTATCCTTAATTTCTATATCGAACTCGGAGAGCAAAAGAATCCATCTAATAAGACGCGGCTTTGCGTCTTTCTTTTGAAACAGAAATCGCAAAGCGGAATGGTCGGTGAACACGGTGGTTTTAGAAAGCACGAGATATGAGCGAAACTTGTCAAACGCAAACACTACAGCTAAAAGTTCCTTTTCCGTCGTGGTATAGTTCTCTTGAGCATCGTTCAGAGTTTTGCTCGCGTAGTAAATCGGATGAAAGTGTTTATCGACTCTTTGACCTAGGACCGCACCTACGGCATAATCACTTGCGTCACACATGAGCTCAAAGGGTAAGCTCCAATCGGGCGACACAAGTATTGGGGCACTAACGAGTTTCTCTTTCAAGAAGTCAAACGCCTTGATGCACTCCTTGTCGAAGACAAAAGGTACATCCTTCTCTAAAAGCCTAGTCATCGGGCGTGTGATTTTGGAAAAATCCTTTATGAAACGCCTATAAAAGCCCGCATGACCTAGGAAACTCCTAACGGACTTAACACTAGTAGGTGGAGGCAATCTACTTATGGTATCTATCTTGGCCCTATCCACCTCTATTCCCTCTCTCGACACCTTGTGTCCTAGCACTATTCCCTCCGTCACCATAAAGTGACACTTCTCCCAATTCAACATAAGGTTCGTCTCTATACATCTCTTAAGCATCCTATCTAGGTTGGAAAGGCATTGGTCGAAAGTGGTGCCATAAACCGAGAAGTCATCCATGAAAACTTCCATGGAGGTCTCAAGCATGTCTTGGAATATGGCTACCATGCACCTTTGGAAAGTTGCCGGAGCGTTGCATAACCCGAAAGGCATGCGGCGATACGCATAAGTGCCGTAAGGGCATGTGAATGTCGTTTTATCTTGATCCTCCGGGGCGATGGGGATCTGAAAATAACCCGAAAATCCATCGAGAAAACAATAGAATTGTTGACCCGCTAGACGCTCCAACATTTGGTCAATGAATGGTAAGGGGAAGTGATCTTTCCGGGTGGCGTCGTTTAATTTTCGATAATCTATGCATACACGCCAACCGGTAACGGTACGGGATGGGATTAACTCGTTCTTTTCATTCATGATCACCGTCATCCCACCTTTTTTTGGGACGACTTGGGTCGGGCTAACCCATGGTGAATCGGAAATGGGGTAAATTACCCCGGCATCTAACAACTTAAGAACCTCTTTCTTAACCACCTCTTGCATGTTCGGATTAAGTCGCCTTTGAGGTTGCACCACCGGCTTATAGTCATCTTCCATGAGTATTCGGTGGGTGCAATAGGCGGGACTTATGCCCTTGATATCCGAAAGGCGCCATGCAATAGCTTCCCTATTCACTCTCAACACCTCTAAGAGTCTACCCTTCTCTCCCTCCTCTAACTTAGACGAAATAATGACGGGAAACTCGGACCCCTCACCTAGGAAAGCATACTCTAAGTGGGACGGGAGGACTTTAAGTTCTAAAGGGGCGGGCTTCTCTACGGGTGTACTCTCACTTTCACTCTTTATTTCACTCAATTCTAGCACTTCGGGAACCCACTCGTCCTCGTCTACCTCTTTACTCTCACTAACACTCTCCTCTACCTTCTCAACTACCTCCTCTATCCTACTCTCGACTAGGTCGGCTCCACTAATGTAGTCAAAGCAATGGTCAACACAAGATAAGAAAGACTCTATGAAATAGACCGAATGACAAGGACTACTAAGATCGTCGGAACTACTAGGGTGTTCCATGGAGCGTGCTATCTCGAAAGCCACCCTTTCCTCGCCGACTTGAAGTGTGATTTTCCCGTCGAAGACATCGATGATGGCCTTGGCGGTACACAAGAATGGGCGTCCTAGAATGATGGGAACCTTTTCGTCGGCTTCCATGTCAAGAACTACGAAGTCTACCGGGAAGACAAACTTATCCACTTTGACTAGAAGGTTTTCTATGATACCTCGTGGATACTTGATGGACCTATCGGCTAGCGACAAAGACATGCGTGTAGGTGACAACTCTCCTAGCCCTAACCTCTCATACATAGAATATGGCATCAAGTTAATACTCGCTCCTAGGTCGGCTAGGGCCCTACACTCGGTATCACTCCCAAACAAACACGGGATGGTAAAAAGGCCCGGATCCGTCAATTTCTCCGGAACCTTGTTCAACACTACGGCTGAACATCCTCCACTAAGGGGGATGTTGGAAACCTCTCCTAACCTATCCTTACGCTTCAGAAGGTCCTTAAGGAATTTTGCATACTTGGGCATGGATTGGAGGGCTTCTATGAAAGGAAGGTTTATCCTAAGCTGCTTGAAGATTTCTAAAAATTTTCCGTACTCTTTGGAATAGGTTTGATTTCTAAGGCGGGACGGAAAAGGAGCACGGGAAATATCAACAGTCGGTGAAGGAACAACTTGAACGGGTTTCTTTCCTACACTCTTCTCACTCGAGGGCGCTCCGGTGTGTGCGGTACTTGCTGGGATTAACCTAGGTTGCACTTTACCGGGCGCCTCCATCTCAATCTCTTCATCTACAGGCTCTTCCTCTTCTATCTCTACGGTCTCGGGTCTCACTACCTCTCCTAAGGTCCTACCACTACGGGTTGAAATTGCCTTCAAAGAACCAGATGGGTTGGGCTTTGTGTTGCCCGAAAAGTGACCGGGAGGTCGTTCTTGCAACTGGCGTGCAATATCCCCAACTTGTCTTTGAAGGTCTAGGAAACTAGAATGATTGTTCTTTAGTAGAGTGGCGTGGTCCTCTAAGGTACGTTGGGTAGCTTGGTCCTTAACCAATAATTGGGAAAGAAGGTCCTCTATCCTAGACAAACTACCCCCTGACCCCTCACTCTTGGGTTGAACCTCTTGGTTTGACCCCTCACCCCTAAACTGACCACCTGAACCTGAACTAGCAAATTGACCTGTTTGACCCGACCCCCCACTAGAATAAAAGCCTGGCCCCCTACTTTGGTATTGACCTGACGGAAAACCAGGGGGGTTACCTGAGGAGCGATAATTATTAGCACGCCAATTAGAGTTACTATTGTTGAACGGGTTAGTTGGACCCCTATTTTGACCTGCTAAATACTCGACCTGCTCTAGTGTGATGGTTGGGCAATCAATGGTGTCATGTCCCCCTCTACAAACCTCGCATCTATCTACCTTCTTCTTAATTTCTAGCAACTCTTTGGTGATATAGTCAAGCTGAGATATTACCTTTGAGTCTGAAACGACTT
The DNA here is from genome assembly GCF_002127325.2 of Helianthus annuus. Taxonomy (NCBI): domain Eukaryota; kingdom Viridiplantae; phylum Streptophyta; class Magnoliopsida; order Asterales; family Asteraceae; genus Helianthus; species Helianthus annuus. The sequence continues at coordinate 171,219,187 of NC_035441.2, read as the reverse complement.
GATTCACTCCTCGAGAGGATGAGGAGGTAACCACAGGATTGGAATTCCTGCCGGTAGCACTATGATCTATATCAGCATGAGCGAAGCTCTCAAAGAGGTCGTTGCAGTCAGCCACAGTTTTCTTTCCCATTAGGTGGCCTCCTGCGGATGTGTCGAATCGGGCCTTGCACTCAGGGGTAAGACCATTATAAAATTTTTCTACTAAGGCCCAATCCGACAGTCCATGTTGGGAACAACGCGAGAGCAATGTTTGAAACCTCTCCCATGCTAAGTGATAAGGTTCGTCAGGCTCCATTCTGAAGGAATGGATCTGATCTCGAAGGCGGGAGGCCTTCGCAGGTGGGAAATACTTAGCAAGGAAGGCATCTCTAAGTCCAGCCCAAGTGGTGTAAGTACCTGCCGGCTGCGAATCAAGCCAGGTGGCTGCGCGGCCAGCAAGCGAAAAGGGGAAGACTTGGAGATAGCGGGCATCAAGATTCACACCTTCGATACCGAAGGTGCTACACAGACGGGTGAGACGGTTGATATGTGCTGGCGCGTCTTCATCATCACGACCGTGAAACTGACAAGAGTTGTTAATGGCAGTCATGATGTATGAAGGAATTTGCCAAGACTTATCATTGGTGATTTCAGGGAGGGTGATGGGTGAGTTTGCGGTAAAACCCGCGGTGGAACGCTGGTGGACAGTTTGGTTTTCGGCCATTTGGTGAACTGGTGGTGGACTAGGGTGACGGGAGGGTGGTGGGGAATTGTGGGGTGATGACTTAGGGGTAAAGTCGAAGTTCGGTGGTTTAGATGGAAGTGTAGAGTCAGAAAGGGCTGAAGATGAAGTTGGGGGTTTTCGAACCTGAGGGATTGGTGTGGAGACGGAAGACTTGTCAATTGGTGGCTTCACTGGTCCCTGCGAACGTGTGTGGGGCATGAACTGCAAAACCAAGAATAAAACAAGTAAGTCAACTCCAATAAAAGACTCAAAGAAATACGAAAAAGACACTAAAAGTACTTGGACTCCTACGACTCACAAACACACAAAAAGCACGTAACGAAATCAGTTGAAATCCAAACAAAGCAGTTAACGCAATTGCCAAGAAGTCCCCGGCAACGGCGCCAAAAACTTGATGTGACAAAAGTAGTTCAACTAATTAAACTAAAATTACCCTAAATTACGACTCAAGTAATAAAAATCTAGACTCCTAAACCAGACTAAACTACTCACCAGCAAGTGTACCGGTCGACTCTAGCACAGAAAAGTAAGTCCGGATGTCGAACCCACAAGGACTCTACGAATTACGTTAACGACTCAGTTAAGACTAAATACTGACACGACTAACAAATATTGTGTTTGGGGGGGGGGGGGTTTTGCTAAAATCCTAAAATTGCTATTAAATTAAAATTAACTAAAGCACGCACGAAGAACTAAGGTTTTGACTCAGATGAGATTAAAGACTACCTAGACATGAATCCGGTTTGACAATGAATGGACTTCTAACGGTTTTATTGTTGTATGGAGCCGGGATCGTTAAATACTAAACCTTAAGGTATTTCAATGCTAAGACTTCCCGACCCTTCTCAGGAAGAAACCTAGGAAACCCTACAAGGCTGTTATGATTACCGACTGTTAGATTTCCTCTCAGTCCTCTAACGATTCTAAAAAGTGCCCTAATATGACTATCTACCTCTCAGCGCGATAATCTAAGGCAGTTCTAGGTTCTGACTTGGCTTACTAGACACAACTGCAATTAGGGAACTAACCTCGACTTCTCTCAAAATCTAATTTAGCTATATATTGCACTGCGACCTAATAACTAACTCGAGCCTCTCAGCGACAAGCTAAGCAGAATACTTACTTCTAATTATATTTTAGTTACTGTTTCTAAGGCTATCGGCCGATTTACCCAAAGATTACCCGAACCCGCAAGGATGCAAATAATCAACACAGACCTATGTTGTGATAAAGACCGTCACTAAGATCTATGTGAAACAGCAAGTAATCCACAATCAAAGGTAAATACGCATGTGCACCAAGTCAAAAATTCTAGAACACGTTACTTTAAAAATCAATCCATAATCAAACAAATGAAAACCATTAAAAGATCCAAAACAATAATCAAACCATCATCTAGTCTAGGCAGTTACGAAGATCTAGCCAAGAAACATCATGTCTAACGAAAACAAATCAGTTTCAAAACAAGAATTCATGGTTAAAGTGACAAAACGTGAAAATAGTGAAAAACGGGAGATAAGACCCGAGTTATCTTCTTTCCTACGCTCCGTGCTTCGATCCTATGATTCTTGTACGCTCGAACGCCTCGAAAACCTTCAAAATCTGCTGAGAAAATCGCCTTAGGGTTCTTGATTCGTGTGTTCTTGTTGTTGATGATAAAATATTCAATTTATATGAAACCCTAGTCGACCAGCATATCAGGCGTGTCAGTTACACCAGTCGCGTAGCGCGACTGGTAAAGGTCATGTGCTCGCGCTACGCGAGTGCTCTCCAGTCAACGAAAAGTCAATTTTAGCAGTGGTGTAGCGCGACTGTCAAAGGGTTCTCTCTCGCGCTACGCGAGTGGGACTTTTTCACAGAATGTTGCTTCCAAAATCTTGTCCCATTCTCCAAAAACCTTGCAATTTATTCTAACACTTTTATGTATTGATCCATGACTTGACATTTGACATTTCAGCTCGGTTTTGCTCCAATTCCAGCATTTTTGTGTATCACGACCTGGAAAACGCAATAAAGATCAATAGCACGCAATTCTAACCTAAACTAAACTAAAAATAACGATAAAATATACAAACTATACACGATAAAAGTATGTATTTTGCAATACATCATCCGCAGACTGCAGATGTTTTATCTCTGAAAAAACAAACAGCACCTAAATAAATTGCAAAAGAGAAGTTTTGGTTGTAAGCAAATTAGAGACAAGTAATCATCTTTAGTTTCTGGTTTGCTTTAACATTTATGCTAACATTCCACTAGAAAGAACTACATAGACATAGTTCATGTGTGATCAATTGCAGTGATGAAAGGGAACTAAGTACTCAGATTCCTAGAACGTGAGGTTGTTACCCGATGACCAATTAACCCTTACCCAATCCTAATTCTACCCATGATATCTCGATTGCCAACGACACCAAGAACGTATGGTTTCAAACTAGATTAACATAAGAATCAACAATTTACAAACAATCAAGCACACACCATAACAAATAAATCATAAAGAAAAAGTTTGTTATTCTAGAAATAAGGAATTCAAGCACAAAGTCTTACATAACCTTCAACCAAAGATGATCACCATAAGTTTAGCCACTCATGACTTGGACAATCATCATCACATACATATCAATGTTCATAGGAATTAAAAACACTAACAAGATGTTTAGAAATTGTTTCAAGCTCTCAAGAACACCCAAAATTCGTCTCCAAAGTGTCTGTAACCGAATGGGAATGATTGGACTTGAAAGGGCATCATAAATCCGCATTAAAAGGTGGAAGTTACACATTTACGTAGGTCAGCGCCGCCGTAGCTTACGGTGGCTTGGAATGGCTTACGGTGGCTTTAAACTGTCATACGGTGACAAAAAGTGCCAGTGAGCGCCGTAAGCTACGCCAACGGCCGTAGCTTACGGCAGGCTTCAGCCTGAAAACTTGTTTTCAGCATAACTTTTTCGTTTCAACTCCGTTTTCTTCACCGTTTTCGCCTACGTTCTCGTAATTTCGTCCTCTATCATGCTATCCTCTTAATTCTTCAATTCCAAAAATTGATTTTTTAATTTATTCTCCGTGTTCCTTCCGTTTTAAGTTCCATTTGCACCTGCACGTCCAAACAACTAGTAGTTACCAAGTTCAAACAATTAAACGTGTAAAGCATGGGATTTTAATATTTTTAAGACACTTAAGGGTTGTCCTACGGACCACCCGTCAAAACCCTAACTTCCATGGCATCTTTTATCGTCCTCTTCATGCCCTGCAATCTGAATTCTGAAACCAACATCTTCAAAAATAGTACAAGTCATCAATGCATAGATCTATGAAACAAACAATATCCAGTTCGATTTAAGTAGAAACTAAAACCATATTCTTAATCCAAACCACAATCAGTTCCAGTTCCAGTTCCAATCACTATATACAATTAAGTTTTCAATTCCAATTCAAACAGAAACCAAAACATAATTCATCAACAAAAAAAATCAGCAATTACTCTAATACTAACTAACAATGAAGCCCTAACACAGATCCACTTTTCACCTTAATCACCACACCATAATTCACTCCACTCTCAACTCTATGAGTAAATATCTTCAAAACCCTAACCCTACCTACCAGCTTCATCCCCATCTCAATCTCCATCGTCTCTCCACTCATCCCAAATTCCGGTCCAACACCATTCCCCACCGTCTCCGCCGCCGTGACCAGCCGGTCAAACCTGTCACTATCTCCACCGCATCCCGCCGGTGAACGTGTTCTCCGGCGTACGTCACAATCAGCATCTTCGAATCGTCCACCGCTAACTCCACACACTTCCTCGCCGGACATCCTTTTCCGGTACTACACTTGTAGTAAACTCTACACATTTCACACAAATTCAAATCTATATAGGCATATATTTTTGATTTATCGACGGTTGTCGAGTATAAATCAGTAATATAATGTGTGTAATTCAAGTATTTTTGATGATTGAGTACCTAGGGTTTGGTGAATGGTAGCATGAGGCGGTTCTGGTTTGGGGCTGGTGGTGGTACACTGGTACCTAGGGTTGAGAAAAAGAGACATGAAGAAAAGATGAATTGATGTAGAGAGAGAAGATAGTGTGTAGAGAGAAGATAAATATGATATAATATATAAATATCTTTATAACTGAATTACTAAAATGCCCTTACTTTTATTTTTAAAATTACCAAAATGTCCTTCTAGTTAACAGACATTATGGATGGAGTTAGAGGCGGGGAGCAAAATCATGAAGGCCTTCATAGATCAGGGAGTAAAATGGCTATTTTGAAAGGTTTGGGCAAAACCGTTAAAGTGACCAAACCACAGGGAGCAAAACGGAAGTTTACTCTAAGATAAAAGTTCACATATAACTCCTCAATTCTCTCCGTAGATTGTTGTAACTTTTCCAAATTATACAGTGATTACATATAACTACTCCATTGGGTGTAGAGTGAAACTCATATTTGTTATCTCCCAAAAGTAGAAAATCATGAAATATACTTAAAAAGTACATATCTTGAACAATATTCATGAATTAGAGCTAGCTGGTTTTAGACGTGGATCTCTTAATCAATTTGTATTTCACCATTTTTGCAATCTTGTAGAACCAGAAAGCACTCACTAACTGAAGTCCCAAGGCCATTGCCTGCACACAATCGATATATATTAACAATATGGTTCAATTTAGAGGATCCAAAAAAGTTCCAAATTAACTTTAGTTTTCCACAAGGTCTAGTTAGGAGACTCTTTTCGATCATAGGGCATAAAATACAAATCATTTATGCAAATTCTTGACAAAATGATACCTTGATGAGAATAGGATTTCTGGCAGATAGTGTAACATAACAAAGATATGGTCCAAAGCACATCCTTGCAAGTGTGAAGATCACCGCGAATGAAACCTGTAAGTTGTAACCAAAATGAACAACATTTTATAATGATGACAAAGGTCAAAAGTTTCTATCCTACAAGAAAGTTTATTTAATAGGACAATTAAAGGTTTCAAAATTATGATTATGAGTAGAGAAAATAAAAGGAACTAACATCAGCTGCTAAATTGAGATCAGTGTCCTTATAACCAAGCTCTTTGAGAAGCTCTCTTAAATGGAGAAATGGACTCGATATCTCTGTGATCCACAAACTTGCCACCATTTCTGATCCACACTACACGTGATATAAGAAAAATAGATATAAATATTGTAGATTTATAAGAAAAAAAAATAATAAATAAAAAGTACCTTTTCATAAGCAAGGCCTGCTCCAATTCCAACGATGCTAATAATATGATGAACCGAATTATCAATCTTTATATTCTTATCAAACAAACAACATACTAAGTCATAGATTAAATAAGCTAGTGTGACTCCTAAAGCCCTCATCTGTTGATAAAATTCAAGAAAATATTACCATAACTTTGGACTTTGACAAAATTAATGAAAATATTCCAACGTGATTTTCTTCGAACCTGAAGAGGGGAAGAATTTGAAGCCAAGGGACAAACCGGGCAACTCCAGTCTTGAACGGATTTAGAAGACAAGAAAACCGCAAACAAAGCATGAATCGTGGAAACAATACGGTTACAGAAATCGAATGATCTTTTTGGGAATATCTTTCTAGTTAACAAGAATACAATTGTCCATGAGATCACTCCAGACACAACCAGATAAGCCTTGTCATAATTTTCCATGACTAGCTGTTCCAACCAGATCCGTAGACTTAATCAAACAACAAAAGCAACAATATGAATTTAGTAATTTGTATTCACATTAATTTTGAAACAAAAGCAGCAGAAGCAATAAATGTGGAAGTTTAGGTTGTTGTAGCATTCAAGGGTTGGGGGCTGATGGGAGAGGCATTTAAGCTTTAATAATTTTACAATGAAGACGATTAGGCATTATTGTAAACAAGGTCTAGAAGGCCAACTACTCCCCTAGTAATCGCTACAAGGTGCGTTATTGAGGCCCAAGTACTATATCCGCCTAGGCTATTTACTTCCCGAGTACTCTAAACTCCAACTATGGAACGCCTAGCGACTTTTGTATTTTACCAACGTAAGTCTCCTGTTCTTAATTACTCCTGTTAATAAAAATTACTCCTGTTAATATGTGTTATTTTTATTTAATTAATTTCTATAGAATGTCCGGAAAAAAACCGTACTATTATGCACGAAATGAAAGTGTGATTAACAACTTAATTTTAAATGATTCGTTTTTATTTTCAATTTTCAATTTTTTGCTTTCAGTTTAACGTCGTACGGACATGTTCTCATACATTTGATCTGATATAAAGCAAAATTTTCATAGATTGGAAAGGGTTTGCACATGCATGTGATGTGTGGGCTGGCTACGTTGAACATGTTCCTCTCACATGCATTTGAATATTTGATACTAATCAATCATATATGTATGGACAATGTATAGTCAATAGTATATAGGATAGGTACGCTACAAAATACTAAATTATCGCGAAAACAAAAAGAACAAATTTAAATGGTTTAATTTTCTATCAATGGTTCATATTTATAAAAACTTTTACTTTTTACATATGAATATGGATGTTTTGTACATAAAAAACCATTATAAACTATTTCATTTTAAACATTTACCTAAACATGTGTAGATCATGTATAGGAAATATAGATTTACACATGTGTATGTTCTAGAAATAAACATTTTTTTCAATTTTTTTTTTCCCACGACCCCAAGTGCATAACATCTTAACTAAATTTGAATCCATTTCGACTTAAAATCTTTAATAAATATGTTACAATGTTAAAGATAAAATGCTTGATTTTTTAGTACAAAGTTTACCCTAAAGGAACTTGGCCCGTTGCGGATTGAAGTGATATAACGACATAAGCATGGTATTTCAATTTCAACATCAATTCATTTTAAACCTGTTTTACCGGATAAGAAAGTTTATTTCAAGAGCGTTACATTGTTCTTTTTGATCGGTAATTTTTTTTATATAAAACAACTAGCAGGCAATTAGTCGGGACGAACAACGGTGAAGCTTGAAAATTTTCACCGGGGGGTCGGAAGTCACCGGACTTAAATTTTTTTTTCTATCACTTTGTTTCGAGGTGATATGTTCGGGTTGGACATCGGTGATTCGATTCGGGTCGGGTCAGGTCAAACATTAATATCAAATAAAACGTTCTCAAACACTAAAAAGTAAACATTGTTTAACAAACAACTGAACAAAGACACCAAAACATTAAAAAGGAGAAGAAGGTGGGTATCCTGTTCAGCTGGATGAAGAATTATAGTTCTGCCCGTCTTCTTAGAAGATTTTTGTATTCTTCAATTAAGATTTCAACATAAATCACATATATTGCAGCCCTAAATTAAATCGAAAGATTAAAAACACATACCTTATGAAGATTGAAGAAGAATCAATCGAAGTCAAACAAGCAACGCAGCAAGCACCAGGCACCAGCAGCAGCGATTTTTTCCCCTTCTATTTGCAGTTCTCCTGCATCTGGTCGTAATCCCCACTTAGCGAATCTAGGTTTTTTTAAATAAGGTGGACTTTCTATTTGGGCTATAGTTATTCGGGCAATTGAGCTATAAACAATACATTCTTCCAAACATGTTTACAAATACAATATTTGGGCCCAAATATAATTATTTGGGCTATATAAATATCTTATTTAGGCTATATAAGTAATTTTTTCTTATATAATCGGGGATTGAAAACGTATATACCTAAAAAATTCTATACGAAATGTACATACATAACACTACTGAGCGAAAAGTTCGGGAGATTGGACGCCCCCGGCCCCTTGAAAGCTGCGCCCCTCGGGACGAAACATAACACCTACAAGAACGAAAACAAAACTACAAACAATCCGGAATCCTACCAATTAACGGCACATAGAAAGGAACTAGATAAACGAAAACCTATGAAACGGATCGAAAAACAAAATTCGAACGTAACATCTACAGGTGATTATTTGAGATATGTAAATCGAAACACCACTTGTACGCTTCAATGACACAACCCAGACCACTAGCGTTTTTCTATCTTGAATTTTTTGATAATAACATTTGTGGCAATACTTTTTAGGATTAAAGTTGGAATAAGCCAACATATTATCATTTTTTGAATGATTTACATTTATATACAAAGCTGACGTTAATTTCTTTTGATTTATCGATTATATTTATGCTACAAAAAATCCAAGTTCAGAAACAAAATCATTACCAAAAATTTATAGGAGTTAATCCATATGATAATAAAAATTAACTTTACAAAATAGCCAATTGCAAGGATTTTAAGTTACTACACCTTTTTCTTATCATTGACATTATGTCCAACAAAATAATACCAACATAACTATATAATGTTACAGTTAAAAAGAGAGAGAGATTTAATAACAAGTTCAACATAATATAATACCAACATAACTTTACAAAGTAGCCCATTTGGAGGATTCGTTGGCCGTTCAAAAAAAAAAAAAAAAAAAAAAATAATACCAACATAACTTTATAACATTACATGACAACAAAAAGAAAAGACATAATAAACATATATATTGAAATCAGTGGATACCAGCCTTGATTTTAAGATACAAACATCCCACTTTTTATTTCAACACCCAAATCAACCACAGCCACCAATAAAAGAAAAACCAAACCCAATAATTATTAAAACACCACTACTAGTACTGTAACATCTCAGCAGCGGCAGCCCAAGGATTGTTCATCAAATCATGATGATAATCAAACTCAAATACCCCACCACCACTCATGCAATGATGATTACTTGTACTAGTACTATTGTAGCTCATGAGATTAATAATCTCATTAAGGTAATCCAACCTCTGACTCAGCTCACTCATCTGAGCCCTAAGAACAGAGTTCTCTGCTTCCACTTTAACATACTGTGGCGTTGTCATGTTAATCGTGGCGAGAATCTGCGCGTTATCTTTCTTCATCTGGTTGATCTGGTCCGTTAGATCATCCAGATGCTTCTGTTTCCTCATCCTCGATTTCCGTGCCGACTCGCGGTTTGATTGCATCCGCTTCCTCTTCTTTAGATCCATCAGATCCTCTTCGGATCCGATCTGAGACGAGTTTCCACTTGAAGAAGCCATAATAAAGTTAATCAAGAAAATAAACTTGTGTAATTGAATTTAGATCTGAGATCTAAGAGGTTTTAACTGAATTGAGTGTAGAATAAGGTATAGATATATGAAGCTAACGGAGTGAAGAAGTGTTAGTTCATGAAAAGACGTAGAACCAGTAGAGGAAGACGACGGATAAGGATTGAACGAGATGAGTCCGGCGACGGAGTGAGGAGTTGATGGTAAAACCGGACCGGAGAATTTCACTGAGAACAGGAGACATTAATTAGTCTCTAACATCTATGGATCAGATTTCGAGTATGAATTGGAATTGGAATCGGGAGAGCTAATTGTAATTAACAATAGCAATAGCAATGAATGATTGAATGATGGATTGATTGATGAATGAAGGAATGATGAGTTTTGTTTATAGAAAAGAGAAAGGGTGAAAAGGAAGAGGTTTATGAGTGAAGGAAGAGGGCGATTAAATAGATGAAAATGAGATTAAAATAATGGAAAAGGTGGGGGAAAAGGGGTTGGGGACGTAGGGTGGTGAGAAGTTTCCACAACAAAACAAAGTGACAACTGGTGGTGGTGTAAGTTTATGAAATCATTGGAATCAATACACTTGATACATCTCCATCTCATGTTTAATTAGGGGAGAAAAACGTGTTGGTTTGGATGGTTTAACTTAATACAACTCGTATATTTATTTGTGTGAAAGATATTAATTCTAGTTTGAAAACACTTGAAGTTGTGTAAGTGAACAATGTGTGTGTAAATCTTACATAATTCAAACGGGTTAACGATTTGTACAATGTGTGTGTAAATCTTACATAATTCAAACGGGTTAACGATTTGTAGGTAAGTTGACTTTAAAGTGTATACAGATTAAACACGTCGAAACAAGTTAACACGTGTAATAAATGAGTTAAAAGGATAAGAGTCTTTTTGGTATGAGGTAATTGAATGGACGATAGAATGGGCAAATGAATGATATTGATTCTGTGGTTTTCATATGACAATGGAATGAATCATTACCCTGTGTTATTTGGCAGGCAGGAAAAGACGAAGGAATAAAATTGATAGTGGATGGTGGATGGTGGGTGGGTGGCGGTGGTGATCGGTGATGGCGGCGGTGGTGGGTAGCAACGACAGTGGATTGCATGGTCGATGGTGGTGGCGCGTGGAGGCAGTGGCAATGGCAATGGTGGTCGGTGGTGGCGACGGCAGTGGTGGTCTACGAGCTATTAAAGATATTAACGTTTATCTCAGTTTTAATACTTTGATTCTTTCTATTTTTTTACTTATTCCTTTCTTTTTATTTTGCATGTTATCGTTATGCTCGTATTGGGCTGGAGGTCTGTGTGTTCTTATGGGCTTATAGCTGTTGGGCTGGAGTTTTAGAGTTGACCGTTGCTGATTGGCCTGCTTATATATCTGGTGGTCTGCTAGGGCAAGAGGGTGTCTCGATCATTCCTTTCACGCTACACATCAGTTTCTTATCTTTCTTTTCTGATCTCCCACGTACTTCGAGAGATCTACAGGTTCTTGATTTTGAGATCATCTCGTTGATGATATTATTGTGTTCTGGAACACTGGTGTAGTTTCGCCCTTGTTTTTGTTCGTGCTTGGCTCTTGGTTTGAGTTTGTGACTATTATTTGTTTTTTATACTCTATTTCTTATATTGATTTTTTTGTGTGTTACGGTTGAATCTGTGATTTTGGTTGCTTCTCGTTACTTGTGTCTGCTTGTTTGTTGCTTTGTTTTGACAGTTAGGTTTTATTGTTCAGTATGGGTGATAATACTGAATCTTCTGCTACTTTGATAAGCAAGTTGGATGCTAGTGGCCCTTTGTACCTGCATGCTAGTGATTCAAGTGGTCTTACTATTGTTAATATCAAACTAAAAGGAACTGAGAATTATATAGTTTGGTCAAATGCTATGAAACTTGCTCTAATGGCTAGAAATAAATTAGGATTCGTTGATGGTACTTGTCTAAAGTCAAAAACTGATGATGTTCTAGGTAAACAATGGGATAGATGTAATTCCATTGTGTTGACATGGATCCTAAATTCTATTTCTGATGAATTGTATGTTGGTCAAGTTTACTCACAACTTGCTTCTGAAGTATGGAATGATTTGAAAGAAACGTATGATAAAGTTGATGGCTCTGTGGTATTTGGTTTGTATCAAAAGATTAATTCTGTGAATCAAAATGGATCTAGTGTTTCGGATTATTATCATAGGATTAACACCATGTGGAAACAATTTGATGCCATGCTTCAGTTACCTTCCTGTACATGCAATGCTGCTACTAAGTATAATGAATTCAGTCACTTAATAAAACTTATGCAATTTCTAATGGGTTTGATGATGTTTATCAACCTGTTAGGACCAACTTGTTAACCAGAGATCCTTTGCCTACCGTTAAAACTGCCTTTTCAATCATTTCAAGAGAAGAGTCACATAGGGAGTCTAATAGTGTTTCAAAAACTCCTAATGTTGGTTTTGTCTCTAAGGCAAATCAGTTTAATGAAAATAAAAAGAAGTTTAATAAAGGACCAAATCCTAATCTAAAGTGTACTCATTGTAACAAAGTTGGTCATACGGTTGATAAATGTTTTGAGCTACATGGGTATCGTCCAAATTATAGATCTAAGAACAATAATCAATGGTCCAAATCTGGAGTGTTAAACAATTCTGTGAATGATAAGTCTGTGAATTCTTCATCTACTAATAATTCTTTGAACTCTCTTACTTCTGAACAATTTTCTAAACTGTTAGGGTTGCTTAATGAGAAAAAGATAGAAGATACTTCAAAGAAAAATGTAGGAGGTATTAGTTATAACGTTTTCTCTCCTCTAGGCTGGCATAAGAAAATGTACTGTTTTAATAGTAAAATCTGGTCTGATAACAATATGAGTTGGATAATTGATTCTGGTGCAAATCAACATATGATTATGTCTAGTGACAACATGTTTAATTTGGTTGATGTGTCTGAGTACAATATTTCTGTTAAACATCCAAATGGAACTGATGCAAAGGTCACCAAAATAGGTTTCTATAAATTGTCTAATTCAGTTATTCTCAAAGATGTCTTTGTTGTTCCTGAGTATTATGTCAATTTAATTTTTGTGCACAAGTTGGCTAAGGATAATAATCTTAAAGTTGTTTTTGATGAAAATACTTGTTATATTCAGGATTCTTGCTTAAAGAAAACCCTGGTGACTGGTAAACAAACTGATGAGTTGTATTTCTGTGGTAATTCTTTCAATTCTGTTATTGTTTGCTTTAATCAAGCTGAAACAGTAAAACTCTGGCACTCTAGACTTGGACATCCTTCTGATCAAGTTTTAAGTGTTCTAAATCTCAAATCTAGTAGTAATACTGATCCTTGTGATGTTTGTCATAAAGCCAAACAACATAGAGTCCCTTTTCCTTTAAGTGAACACAAATCAAAAAAGGTTGGTGATTTAATTCATCTAGATGTTTGGGGGCCTTATAAGGTGTCTAGTATAGAAGGGTATAAATACTTTCTTACTGTTATTGATGATTATTCTAGGTCTGTGTGGATTTATTTAATGAAGTCCAAGTTTGAAGTATTTAAAAATGTTCAAAGTTTTTATAATTTGGTTAAAACTCAGTTTGAGGTTAAAATTAAAGTTCTTAGAACTGATAATGGAACTGAGTTTATTAATTCACAAATGTCAAATTTTGTTAAAACTCATGGAATAATACATCAAACATCTTGTACTTACACCCCTCAACAAAATGGAATTGTTGAAAGGAAACATAGGCATTTATTGAATATTGCAAGAGCATTACTGTTTCAGTCAGGTATTCCTTTAAAATTTTGGTCTGAATGCATTCTTACTGCTTCATATTTAATTAACAGGACACCCTCCTCTATGTTAAATGGTAAATCTCCTTATGAATTACTCTTTGGGTTCAAACCTTCTCTTAATCACTTGAAAATCTTTGGTTGTCTATGCTTCTTTACTATTTTAACCAATAATGATAAAATTGAAGAAAGAGCTGAAAAGTGTGTTTTCATGGGTTATTCTAATTACAAAAAGGGCTATAAAGTTTGGAGTCTAGATCAAAGAAAATTTATTTTTTCAAGAGAAGTTAGCTTTTATGAAAATGCTTTTCCTTATAAGACTAACTTGGCTTTACAAAATGATCTTGATAATAATGAGTCACTAAATCATTCAAATTTTTTCGATAACTTTGATTTTTCAAGTGAAATAAATCCCGATGATGAAAAGGAGGTACATAATGATTCAACTACTGTGACTCAGCAACACAGTAGTCCTGTTGAATCATTTTCTTTTGACACTCAGCAGCCATCAACATCTAGTGGCATGGCTAGTGATCAACAACTGAATGTTTCTGAAACAAGTTCTGTGAGGGCTGAGTCGAGTAGTAATGATGAATCAAACCTTTCTGAGGGTACTCATGTTGCAACTAGGAAGTCTACTAGATCTGTTTTTGTTCCTAAACACTTTGATGATTACGCTGTTGAAGGTAGAGTTAAGTTTGGATGTGATAGGGTTGTCAACTATGCCAATTTGCCATCTGAAAGTGTTTGTTTTGCTTCTAATGTGAACAAAATTGTTGAGCCTAGTTCGTATGCTGAAGCTGTTAAGGACATTAACTGGATAAATGCTATGAATGAAGAGATTAGTGCTCTTCATAAGAATAATACCTGGACCATTGTTGATCTTCCAAAAGGAAGAAGATCGATAGGTTGTAAATGGGTATATAGAGTCAAATATAGGTCCACGGGTGAAATTGAAAGGTATAAGGCGAGACTTGTGGCCAAAGGTTTCAATCAAAGAGAAGGAATCGACTTTGATGAAACCTTCTCGCCGGTAGTTAAAATGGTTACCATAAGATGTGTTATCAGTATGTTCATTCAGTTTAACTGGCCGTTATTTCAGTTAGATATCAATAATGTCTTTTTATATGGAAATTTGAAAGAAGAAGTGTTTATGGACTTACCTGATGGACTGAAAACTAATGATAACATTAATAAAGTGTGATAACTTAACAAGTCTTTATACGGCTTGAAACAAGCACCTCGGATGTGGAATGAGAGGCTTGTTAATGTACTGCTAAATACTGGTTTTCTTCAATCTAAATGTGAATACTCTATGTTTATAAAGAATAATGATGGTGTGTTTATTGTTCTCCTTGTTTATGTAGACGATATAATTGTAACTAGAAACAATGAAAAGGAAATTAACAATGTTAAAACACTCTTAAAATCATAGTTTTTAATCAAATACTTGGGTCTGTTAAAATTCTTTTTAGGAATTGAAGTTATAAGAACTGATGAAGGTATTGTTTTGTCTCAAAGGAAGTATTGTATGGATCTCCTAAATGAATTTGGCTTGAGTGGTTGTAAGCCTGTGAGTTGTCCTATTGAGCCAAACTATTCTGTCTCAAACTTGTGCAAAAAGGAAGCTTCAAACTTTGTTGATATAGGCAAATATCAGAAACTTGTTGGGAAGTTGATTTATCTATCCCATACAAGACCTCATATAGCCTACACAGTTCATTATCTTTCTCAATATATGCATAAGCCCACTACTGCTCATTCTCAAATTGCCTTTAAGTTATTAAGGTATTTGAAGAATTGTCACGGCCCCCGACCCGGTTTGACCCGTTTCAGGAGCCGCGGGACAGGAATCCCGTGGTATTTAATTTAGGCGACAGCGGAAGTCTTTTTAAAACAGGATCTTTTAATAATTTAAACTGCTCGTTTCATAACTTAGGGATAAATTCCCAAAATTTACAATACTGTGATTTCTCAAGGAAATCTTTATTTTCAAAACATGTTCATTTATTTATTTACATTGAGCCACTTTTCTAAGCTGGGAGTGCTCCATGGCACTTTTCTTTGCTCATACCAGATCACCTGAAACATGTTTGAAAAAGGTTTTGTCAGCGGGGAAATACTGAGTGAATCATTCAGTTTACTGAAAACGACACATTTGTTATAATCTACAGTATTAAGGGGAATTACAATGTTTCTGATATCAAACCAACTACCCACAGTATTTGTCACTCGACCATCCATTGGCTAGCCCATTTGTCCAATGGTGTCTGTGACTGTGGTCAGATCACCCCTTGGCCACCCGTTTGTCCAAGTGTGACGGGAAATAAGTAATGTATACAAAACCCCACATACCGGCTGTAATTTGGTGATTACATAGACTTAATCCCTGTAATTATAACTTTGGAAAATAACTTGGAGTTTTGTAAAACAGTTGACTCACAAATTGTGAGAAAAGAGTTTATAAAAGAGGAATGACTCACAAACTGTGAGAAAAGAGTTTATAAAATGGGAATGACTCACATTGCAGATTTACGAGCAGAGTATAAGCTTTACTGATTAGCCTTTTTAACCTAATTTAAATAACAATGCACACACAAACGGGATTAGTAACTAATTCAGCAGTTACGTCAATTCACGAGATTAAACCCTCACAACTATTATCAAGCGCGATACTTAACAATTCAAAGGATTCACAATGAATGACAGAGCATAGTCCGAATTCGAACAGCACTCAAACATTCAAGTTGAAATCACAATGAATAACAAAGTACAAGCTCAATTTGAGCAGCACTTGGACAATCGTTGGATAGTTATAATCGATCGGACGTTGAATCGTAATAGCGATCGAGTTATTACCCTGATTGCGGCAGCACCTCGTGATCGTGTGTGTGTTTATTGTGATATAACAGTGATATCTCGACGTACACAGAAGCTATTTACGTCGTTTTAACTTCTACAGGTGAGTGCCAATGTCGGCTATTTATAGCAAGTTTTGAGGCTCCCTTACGGACCGTAAGCCCGAACCTTTACGGTCCGTAAGCTAAGCAGTCTAATTATAGGCTGCCTAGGCTCGGGACTAGCCTTGGTGAATCATAAAATTGACCAATCAGACAACTCTACGTTTTATTTTTGATAATTATTAAACTAGGGTTTACCCCCCTTGAGTTTTAGGGGCCCTGATCCTGATTCCGATTGTTCTGAAAATTTTAGGGCTAGTGTAGAATTATTTGGGTGTCTCAATTAGGGTTTTCTTGACTAATTATCATCCTAATTATTGATTTTAGTGGCAGTTGTTACATCCTCCCCACCTTGAGAAAAATCTCGTCCTCGAGATTTACTGAAATAGATGAGGGTACTTTCGCTTCATCTCTGATTCCAGTTCCCAAGTATATTCTGGTCCTCTCTTGGATTCCCATTTGACTTTTACTAGCACTAATCGTTTGTGTTTGAGAAACTTGATTTTCCGATCTATTTGTAGGGGTTTCTCTATGAATTTCAGCTTTTCATTTGCCTCTATATCTTGAAGAGGTACTACCAGGGATTCGTCTGATAGACATTTCTTGAGATTGGATACATGAAACACATCATGTACTCCAGCTAACTCTTCTGGTAGTTGTAACCGATAAGCTACTGGTCCTATTCGTTGGATCACTGGGAATGGTCCAACATATCTGGGACTCAGTTTTCCTTTCTTACCAAATCGTACTACTCCTTTCCAAGGAGAAACTTTCAAAAGTACTTTGTCTCCTACTTGGAATTCTAACGGCTTGCGGCGATTGTTTGCATAGCTCTTCTGACGATCTCTAGCAGTCTTCAGTCTTTCCTTGATTTGCGATATCTTGTCAGTAGTTTCTTGCACAATCTCTGGACCCGATAATTGACTTTCTCCTATTTCTGCCCAACATACGGGAGTTCTGCACTTGCGTCCATACAGTGCTTCGAATGGAGCAGCTTCGATGCTTGAATGATAACTATTGTTATAGGAGAATTCAATTAATGGTAAATGGCTATCCCAATTACCACCAAAGTCAATTACACATGCTCGGAGCATGTCTTCCAGGGTTTGTATCGTCCTTTCACTTTGTCCGTCCGTTTGAGGATGATATGCGGTACTTAAATTAAGTCGAGTTCCCATTGCTTCTTGGAAACTTGTCCAGAAACGGGAAGTAAAACGACTATCTCTATCCGATACAATGGAGAGTGGGACTCCATGTAAGGATACTACTTTATCTACATACAACTTGGCTAACCTTTCCATGCTAAAGGTTTCCTTCATTGGTAGAAAATGAGCTGATTTGGTTAATCGATCCACAATTACCCAAATAGCATCATTGCCTTTTCTGGTTTTGGGTAACTTAGTAACAAAATCCATTGTTATGAGTTCCCATTTCCATACAGGCATTTCTAACTGTTGTAGTAGTCCTGAAGGTTTCTGATGTTCGGCTTTAACTTGTGAACAGGTTAGACACTTAGATACGTATTTGGCTATATCCTTTTTCATTCCTATCCACCAAAAATTATTTCTTAAATCTTGGTACATCTTATTATTTCCTGGATGTACAGTATACCTAGATTTATGAGATTCTTCTAAAATCTTATTTCTTAATTCTCCTTGCTTAGGTACCCAAATTCGTTTCTTGTGGAATCTCCAAATTCCATCTTTTCCTTGTTCTAATTCCTTTAGGTAACCTTTCATTCCTTCGGCATCGTCCTTGATTGCCGTTTCTTGAATTTTCTTTATTTGTTCCATTAAATCTAATTGTAGATTTAACCTAAGAGCACGGACTCGCTTTTGCTTTTCATGATAGTTACGACTTAAGGCGTCTGCGACTACGTTTGCCTTTCCTTCGTGATACTGAATATCACAGTCGTAATCACTCAAGATTTCCATCCACCTTCTTTGCCTCATATTTAACTCTTTTTGCCCAAATATATACCTTAAACTCTTATGGTCCGTATAGATAGTAAACTTACTTCCATACAGATAATGTCTCCAAATTTTAAGTGCAAAAATTATAGCTCCTAATTCTAGGTCATGAGTCGTATAATTTTCTTCGTGCTTTTTCAATTGCCTAGAGGCATACGCAATTACCTTTTTGCGTTGCATCAACACACATCCATATCCTAATTTTGAAGCATCACAGTATACTTCAAAATCCTTAGTTCCTTCGGGTAAAGCTAAAATTGGAGCATTCGTTAATTTGTGCTTTAGAATCCTAAAAGCTTCCTCTTGTCTAGATCCCCATTCAAACTTAACGGCTTTACAGGTTAGCTTAGTTAAAGGTACAGCTATCCTAGAGAAATCTTTAATAAATCGTCTATAATATCCAGCTAATCCTAGAAAACTTCTAACTTCTATAGCCGTTCGTGGATCTTTCCAATTCGTGATTGCTTCTATTTTAGCAGGATCTACGTGAATTCCTTCGTGATTCACCATATGACCTAAAAATTGCACTTCTTGTAGCCAGAATTCGCAATTCGAGAATTTGGCATAAAGCTTTTCCTTTCTTAACAATGTTAAGAGTGCATGCAAGTGCTCATAATGTTCCTCCTGACTTTTGGAATAAATAAGTATATCGTCAATGAAAACGATCACAAATTTATCCAAGTAGGGTTTACAGATCCTATTCATCATGTCCATAAATGCAGCTGGAGCATTTGTTAATCCAAAGGGCATGACTGTAAACTCATAATGACCATACCTAGTTCTGAAAGCAGTTTTAGGTATGTCCTCCTCTTGCACTTTCAATTGGTGATATCCAGATCTTAAATCTATCTTAGAGAAATACCTAGCTCCTTGCAACTGATCAAAAAGATCATCAATCCTAGGTAATGGGTATCGGTTCTTAATTGTAACTTTATTCAATTCCCTATAATCGATACACATTCTCATTGATCCATATTTCTTTTTCACAAACAACACAAACAACACTGGTGCACCCCAAGGGGATGAACTCGGTTGTATGAATCCTTTGCTTTGTAATTCATCTAATTGCTTTTTCAATTCTAGCATTTCAGTAGGTGCTAATCGATAAGGTGTCTTAGCTATTGGTGCAGTACCTGGAATTAAATGAATTCTAAACTCTACTTCCCTATCAGGTGGTAAACCAGGTAATTCTTCTGGAAAAACATCTGGGTATTCTGAAACTATAGGGATGTCCTGAAGTTCCTTACTTTTAGTGTTAATGATTACAGAAATCATATACACCATTTCTTGTTTCCTTGAATAACTAGCCAATTTCATTACTGAAATGAATTTTAGTGGCTTTCGAGGTCTATCTCCTGTAATTAGAATTACTTCTCCTATGGGGGTACGGATTTCTACGGAATTCTTATCACACAGGATTCGAGCATGGTTGGCTATTAACCAATCCATTCCTAATACCATATCGAATCCGGCTAAATTCATAGGTAACAGGTTTGCAGAAAACTTATGACCTAACAATTCTATCTTTACTTCTTGCAAAACCTTGTCTATGTTGACAGAATTTCCATCTGCCGTTTCAACAGTAAAGATCTGCCTAAGGGTATTTAGAGGTAAGTTAAGAGCT
Source organism: Helianthus annuus (assembly GCF_002127325.2). Taxonomy (NCBI): domain Eukaryota; kingdom Viridiplantae; phylum Streptophyta; class Magnoliopsida; order Asterales; family Asteraceae; genus Helianthus; species Helianthus annuus. The sequence continues at coordinate 171,199,006 of NC_035441.2, read as the reverse complement.
TGACAGAATGCAGTATTAATGAAACTTTGGTTTGCACCAGAATCAAATAATACTTTTGCATAGACGTTATGCACTAAGAACGTACCCGCTATTACGTCTGGAATGAGTTCGGCTTCTTGAGTGGTCAGCTGGAATGCGCGAGCATTTTTCTTAGTAGTTCCTTCGGTCGTTTTAGCTCTACTATCTGCTGGTTTAGCTAACTTAGGACATTCAGATTGGAAGTGTCCTGTTTCTCTACAGTTATAACAGATTCTTGTTTTCCTTCTGCAGTCTTCTTCCCGATGTCCTTTCGCCTTGCAGAAGTTGCAAAATATATTGCACTGTCCATAGTGTTTCTTTTTGCAATTTCTGCAGAAAGGAGGTGACAAGGATTGCCCTGTTCTCCTCTTTTTGAATTTATTGTTACTATTACCCATGCGAAATCCTTGGGTAATCTTCTGAGCCAATTCTTTCTTGCGATCTTCTTCTCTGGTGCGGACTAGTTCATCGGTTAAGGTATTAGCTAATTCCACAACATCGTCAATCGTGCGTGGTCTCGCAGCTTTAACGATGTTACGGATTTCTCCAATTAATCCCCAAATATAACGGGAAATGAGTACCGGTTCTGGCGAAGCCAGGGAAGGTACCACTCTCGCATATTCGAAGAATGTCAAAGTATATCCTCAACAGTCTACACCTAGCATACGATGACTCAGGAACTTATTTGCCATTTGTTCCTTCTCATATTCGGGACAGAATTTTCTTTCGACAAGACTCTTAAATTCTTCGCAATTCATCGCATAGGCCACCCTTCTTCCTTTTGCTTGTAGCACCGTGTTCCACCATTCTAACGCCCCTTCTTTGAACAAGTTTGATGCATACATCACTTGATCTTCTTCAGCACATTTACTTATTGCAATTACTGCCTCGGTTTTCTCTAACCAACGCAGTGTTGCAGTTGCCCCCTCATTACCTGCAAATTTTGCGGGTTTACAGGCAAGAAATTCTTTGTAAGTGCAACCAGGTGTTGCAGCTTTCATTCTCTTAGGGAGTGGGGCCTGTTGCGGATCATGATCGTCATGACTGCCGCCTCCATTTATGCTGTTACTGCCGTTATCTTCCGGAATACGTTTACTAGGAATTAATTGTGGTTCGGCAGGTTTCTGAACAGCAGCCACGATTTCTGGAATAGCATTGGCTATCCATTGAGCAATAAAGTGCTCAATGTCTTGTCTAGTTATATATTGATCTTCCTGATTTTGCTCAGACTGATTTACTTCATTAATTGGTTCACTATTAGCGTTTTCCATCTGCTAATTAGTATTAATAGAAATTATTAGTGTCTAATTATTGATAACAAAATCACAGATAAACACATAGATCAGTATAACATGCAAACATAGTCAAAATTGTCGATGCCTCGATTTCTGTTTTGTTTTATATATTATACCTGCTTCAATACACACTTTTTATCTTACAGTGTTTTATTGCCCATTTTACAGAATCAGTTTTACTATATTAGTTATAATACAAACTTTTCCAAACCCCTCCTATCTTTTAGTTTGCTGGCAGTTTCAGTAACGACGCTCCCTCTCGTCGTACTTCCAAGAAATCTGCTCCCCTATTTCTCGGATCCTATTCCCGGTGCCTATCAGTTCTTCACCAAACTGACGTAGTTCAGGTAAATTTTCATAGCTCATTGGCGGATTAGGGATAGGTTCTGGATCAAACTGTGGGAGAAAACTATAGGGACTATTAACTATATTTTGGAATTGCCAGTCATTGGTCCACCATTCTTCCATTTGGCCTAATGGTCGGGTGTGAACTAGTGGGTCTGGAATAGCTGGTCCTAGGTTTATTGGGAATTGGGCTGTAGCAGGATAAGAAAAGAGATTATCGTTAATAGGCTCTAGAATATCACAATTATCCAGTAGGCGGTCTATTTCGTCCTGGAATGTGAATTCCTCAGACTGTTTAGAGCTTTCTCCGATCTCTATTCCTTTTTGCTTTAGGTCTATCCCTATTTCTGCTGGCTTGGAACTTTCTCCGGTTTCTATTTCTTTTCCCTTGCTCACACTCACAGGGTTTTCTATTTTAGGGATTCTCCTAGGTTTCCTTCGGCGCACCTTTCGCCACCCTACATATCTTCTCTTCTTTTTAGGTTTTGCTTTTTCCAGCGGTGGAGCTTGGAATTCCAGAGGTTCCTCTATGTCAACAATGTAACCAGTGAAGTTGTGGGAGACTTCAATTGGCACAGGATAGAGGTTGAGGTTCTGAAATGCTTCCGACATCTCATTCATGCTGTACGGCATATATGCAAAATGCACAAAATGTTAAGTTAAAACTTTGGAACAAAGCTTAACAAATAAACATTTTTATTACACACCAATTTGTACAACATAACAGTAAACAGAACATACTCAGATCTATTTATTTATTTACTAGGAAGTACTTATTTCTAGATTTAGAGTTTAAAGATTTGCATTTTCTGCTATAGTAGCGAGCAGATACAGATTTGCCCATTTTTCATCTAAGTTATTTTCCCCTGGTGGATTACTGCTAATTTCCTGAATTTCTGGGTTAAACCTCACTCTCTTGGTTCGGGGTTTCTTTTTCTCTTGACCTTTTCTAAGGATTGAATTCCTTTTCTCTGGTGTAAGTGGGTTTTCATAATTTGCCTTACGGACAAAGATTCCTTCCTCTACATTGACGGAAGTTTTGGAAGAAGAGGTTCCCTGTTCTTTGGGTGTACTATCTAATTTGCGGTAGATAGCAGAAATCTTTTGTTTACCCATACTGTAATTTTAACAATTAATCAGTTAATACACGTATATTCACAGAATGACAAATAAATATTTTCCTATTTGTAATATGTTTAAATCAATTAGAACAATGAGCTTAATCAGTAAGCTTAAAACAGTGGCTCTGATACCACCTTTTCCTGTCACGGCCCCCGACCCGGTTTGACCCGTTTCAGGAGCCGTGGGACAGGAATCCCGTGGTATTTAATTTAGGCGACAGCGGAAGTCTTTTTAAAACAGGATCTTTTAATAACTTAAACTGCTCGTTTCATAACTTAGGGATAAATTTCCAAAATTTACAATACTGTGATTTCTCAGGGAAATCTTTATTTTCAAAACATGTTCATTTATTTATTTACATTGAGCCACTTTTCTAAGCTGGGAGTGCTCCATGGCACTTTTCTTTGCTCATACCAGATCACCTGAAACATGTTTGAAAAAGGTTTTGTCAGCGGGGAAATACTGAGTGAATCATTCAGTTTACTGAAAACGACACATTTGTTATAATCTACAGTATTAAGGGGAATTACAATGTTTCTGATATCAAACCAACTACCCACAGTATTTGTCACTCGACCATCCACTGGCTAGCCCATTTGTCCAATGGTGTCTGTGACTGTGGTCAGATCACCCCTTGGCCACCCGTTTGTCCAAGTGTGACGGGAAATAAGTAATGTATACAAAACCCCACATACCGGCTGTAATTTGGTGATTACATAGACTTAATCCCTGTAATTATAACTTTGGAAAATAACTTGGAGTTTTGTAAAACAGTTGACTCACAAAATTGTGAGAAAAGAGTTTATAAAAGAGGAATGACTCAAAAACTGTGAGAAAAGAGTTTATAAAATGGGAATGACTCACATTGCAGATTTACGAGCAGAGTATAAGCTTTACTGATTAGCCTTTTTAACCTAATTTAAATAACAATGCACACACAAACGGGATTAGTAACTAATTCAGCAGTTACGTCAATTCATGAGATTAAACCCTCACAACTATTATCAAGCGCGATACTTAACAATTCAAAGGATTCACAACGAATGACAGAGCATAGTCTGAATTCGAACAGCACTCAAACATTCAAGTTGAAATCACAATGAATAACAAAGTACAAGCTCAATTTGAGCAGCACTTGGACAATCGTTGGATAGTTATAATCGATCGAACGTTGAATCGTAATAGCGATCGAGTTATTACCCTGATTGCGGCAGCACCTCGTGATCGTGTGTGTGTTTATTGTGATATAACAGTGATATCTCGACGTACACAGAAGCTATTTACGTCGTTTTAACTTCTACAGGTGAGTGCCAATGTCGGCTATTTATAGCAAGTTTTGAGGCTCCCTTACGGACTGTAAGCCCGAACCTTTACGGTCCGTAAGCTAAGCAGTCTAATTATAGGTTGCCTAGGCTCGGGACTAGCCTTGGTGAATCATAAAATTGACCAATCAGATAACTCTACGTTTTATTTTTGATAATTATTAAACTAGGGTTTACCCCCCTTGAGTTTTAGGGGCCCTGATCCTGATTCCGATTGTTCTGAAAATTTTAGGGCTAGTGCAGAATTATTTGGGTGTCTCAATTAGGGTTTTCTTATTGACTAATTATCATCCTAATTATTGATTTTAGTGGCAGTTGTTACAAGAATGCTCCTGGTGCTGATCTTATGTTTAAACAGAGTGAAAAATTTGAATTATCTGCATATGCAGATTCGGACTGGGCAAAGTGTGTTGACAGTAGAAAATCTGTCACTGGTTTTGGCATTTTTTTGGGAAATTCTTTAATCTCTTGGAAAAGTAAAAAACAGAGTGTGGTATCTAGATCATCTGCTGAAGCAGAATATAGATCTATGTGTGCTGCACTTTGTGAAATTATGTGGCTGATCAATGTGTTAAAAGAATTACAAGTTAAAGCTAATCTACCTGTTATTTTGAAATGTGATAGTAGTGTTGCGTTATATATCGCGGCAAATCCTGTTTTTCATGACAAAACCAAACACTTTGAGATCGATCTGTTCTTCCTTAGAGAAAAAATAGCTTCTGGATTGGTTAAAACTGTTGGTGTTAGCTCTGGTGATCAATTGACTGATATGTTCACGAAAGGATTACTTCCAGCGGATCATAACAAAATGTGTAAGTCTTTAGGTTTATTAAATCCTTTTGGTATTAAAACTGAGGGGGGTGTTAAAGATATTAACGTTTATCTCAGTTTTAATACTTTGATTCTTTCTATTTTTTACTTATTCCTTTCCTTTTATTTTGCATGTTATCGTTATGCTCGTATTGGGCTAGAGGTCTGTGTGTTCTTATGGGCTTATAGCTGTTGGGCTGGAGTTTTAGAGTTGACCGTTGCTGATTGGCCTTCTTATATATCTGGTGGTCTGCTAGGGCAAGAGGGTATCTCGATCATTCCTTTCACGCTACACAACAGTTTCTTATCTTTCTTTTCTGATCTCCCACGTACTTCGAGAGATCTACAGGTTCTTGATTTTGAGATCACCTCGTTGATGATATTATTGTGTTCTGTTCAGTCAATTGTCTGTTCTTACTGAATCTTTTGTACCAAATTGATTGATTATTGGTCAAAGTATTATAAAGTTCCTGTTAAATCTTGAGTTTCTGACACGAGCACCACATGCCCAAGTTTTTCTTCTTTCTATACCTATAGATGGGTTAGGCCAGTATATGTCGCCGGTGGAGTACCGCACTATCCTTAAGTGACGCCTCTTGGTTCCTCTATTTCTAGTTGATGAGATATGTTTTGTTTGTCATAAGGTGTGTTTGGACTCTTTTGGGGAGCATGTAGTTCATTGTATAGAACTCCCGGGGTTTAAGTACCGACATGATTTGGTTAGGGAAGTCCTTTTTGACATATTCAGGCGCGCGAAGATTTCTGCTAAGAAAGAGGCACCCGTGAATTTCTTAACTGACCCATTGGAAGAAAGATCTACTTATAGACCAATCGACATTTGGGTCTTCAGATGGATAGGAGGAAAACACATGTGTATGAATCTAACAGAGGTTTCCCCTCTTGTGGGCTTAGGGGCAGTGCTTTCACGGTGGGTCAGGCTGCTTCGGGCAAAGTGACCAAACACGAGAAAGCATGCCTTGGCAACCAGCATGTGTTTATCCCATTTGCTTTTGATACTTTTGGTTTCCTTGCATCAGAGGCTGTGGACCTACTTATTCGGGTTCAAAGGGTCATGCATAGTAATGTTATCACCCCATGATCTATGGATGTAGTTTTTAAAAGACTTAGTTTCTACATTAAAGACACCGCCCCTCCTAAATCCCAGAAAATTCTAGCGAATGCCTTATATGGCGAAATTGTCAAGAGGTTTGAAGAGAAGTTTGTTTTATCCCCTCGACAAAGAGCTGTGTTTGAATGTCTACGTGCCCCACATGCTCAGGATTTTCTGTCTGTCGCACCTATTGAAGGCTTGGGGCAACACATGTCGGCTGTGGAATACCGTGCTATCCTTAGATACCGACTGATGATTCTTTTGTTTCCAGTTGACGAGCCATGTCCGGTATGTCGCAAAGCGTGTTTGGATTCTTTCGGCGAGCACGCGATCCACTGTAAAGAGCTACCAGGGTTTAAATATCGGCATGATTGGGTGAGAGATGTGTTATGTGATGTTCTTAAGCGGGCCGGGATCTCTGCCAAAAAGGAGGCTCCAGTAAATTTCCTGACTGACCCCTTAGAGGGGAGGTCCACTTTACGCCCGGCGGACATCCTTGTGTTTGGATGGGAAGGGGGGAAACACGCTTGTGCAGATCTAACTGGAGTCTCCCCCCTTGTCGGGTTCAAGGACAAGGGCTTTGTCGTAGGGCAAGCGATGCTCAAGGCAGAGGCGAGCAAAGTGGCAAAACATGAGAAAGCCTGCCTGGAGAATCAACATGTGTTTGTCCCATTTGCGTTTGATACTTTTGGTGGTCTCGCTCCTGACGCTGTGCGACTTTTGAATCGGGTTCAAAAAGTCGTTAATAGTAATTCTTCGTCGCCAAAGGTTTCAAACTTTGTATTTAGTAGAATTCGTTTTTCTATTCAAAAGGGGGTGGCGGCGCAACTTGTTGCCCGACTACCTGCCATTGCTTTGTAATTGCCCTTTTTCGTGTGGAATAATATGATTAGTTGTTAATTTCTTTTTTTTTTAACTATCATTATAAGTGGTGGATCGGAATTAAAGAAAAAAATAAGTCTTGCATTTTAAATTTGTATTGAAGTCGTGCATTTTTGATTTACTATGTTCTACCTTTATACTCAAAGAAAAAAATAAGTCTTGCATTTTAAATTTGTATTGAAGTCTTGCATTTTCGATTTACTATGTTCTACCTTTATACTCAAAAGTCAAATATGTGCGGTAGGGTGGAGTTAAAGCCTATCAAGTATTAAAATTTTTATTATTATGTTCTACCTTTACACTTAAAATATGTATATGTGTGGTAGGATGGAGTTGCAGCCTTTCATGTATAACATTACAAAGTAATAAAAGAGTAAATTGCATTTGGTTAGGTAACATTCTTGATTTAAGTTTTTATATATTTTTTCCAACGACTATTTGTTGATGATTTATTTTGTCACTTTAATTTATTGGACTAACACTGTTTGTCAATGTTGTTAAACGTATGATGTATTTCAGTCTTTTGAGCGCATGACATATATATATATATATATATATATATATATATATATATATATATAGGGGGCTGCTAGAATGAAAACCACCCCGAGTTGTAAGAACCGCGAGAACTACACCCCACGGAGCGCCGTTCGCCATGATTTTTTTTACAAGTAGATGTGTGTATTATAAACACAGCCGTAAAAAATCAAGGCGAACGGCGCTCCGTGGGGTGTAGTTTTTTACACCACAAGTTTGGTGTTTTTTAATTTTTTTTCTTTTTTCTTTTTTTTTTCACCAAACTTGTGGTGTAAAAAACTACACCCCACAGAGCGCCGTTCGCCATGATTTTTTACGGCTGTGTTTATAATATACACATCTACTTGTAAAAAAAAATCATGGCGAACGGCGCTCCGTGGGGTGTAGTTCTCGCGGTTCTTACAACTCGAGGTGGTTTTCATTCTAGCGGCTCCCTATATATATATATATATATATATATATATATATATATATATATATATATATTGAAAGTATAAAATACAATATTGCTTAACGTACGAGTGTATATTGTGAAATTACGCACGTTGTAAAATTCAAAACCCTAATCACGCATGTTGAAAAACCATAATCACACATGTTATACTTATGTAATGAAACATGTTATAATTATGCAACGAAGCATGTTATGGTTTTCAACATGCATGATAATGTCTTTGCAACATGCGTGATTATGGTTTTTAACATGCGTGATTAGAGTTTTGAGTTTTACATGGTGCGTAATTTCACAGCGTACGCTCGTACGTTAAGGAATATTGTGCGTTAACCGGCCTATACACACACACATACACACACACACACACAAACACACATATATATATAGGGTGAGGTTCGGCTACAAAGTCCATGTTTCCTACAAAGTGCACAAAGTCATAAAACACCACAATTTCAGCCATAAAACACACTCAAAACCCACAAATAACATAGTGAAGATCACTAAAACACAATATCCAAACCCTAACAGTCCTTAAAAACTTCAAACACATCATCGTACAACTATGAATATAAAACACAACATGATAATCAACATAAAACACACTAATGTTAGTCATTCGATAATCAAAGTCTTATCATCCAAAACACAACACAAAACCCACAAATATGGTGTTTTAGTTATTTTCATGTAGCACCCTAAAAACGGTAACCAAACCACGTTAATATTAATGATTGGTAAAATACCGTTAGTGGTGGAAGTTTACCTGGTAAATATTAGGATTTAAATAAATAAATCTAATATTAATTAAAAGGGGGATAAATACTTTGAAAAACAAAGTATATAAAAAGACTCGAGTTAACGGGACTTAAAATAAAACGGGTTAGGTAACACCCCAAAAATATATAGGTTATATATATATATATATTAAATAGCGGGTATAAATGAGATGGAAATAACTAGGAATAAATATCCTAGTTTGTTACAAGTCTTGTAGTACTATAGAAGTTGATTAAAAACACCTAAAATAAAACTTAACAATAGTTGGGGGGGCCAAAGGTGTTAAAAATTGAAACTAGTTTTATTAAAACAATAACTAAAATCCAAAACACACACTTGGTGTGTGTGTCTGGATCGAAGAAAACAAAGGGGCGACCAAAGCTCCCTTCACAAACCCTAGTTCTTGCTTTTTCATCAAATTGAAAGGGTAAATCGGCTCCAAATCGAAATCCAAACTCAGAATAGTGATCACTTTCGTGAAAGGATCATAAGGTATGCCTAATTTTGCTATTTAGTTTCACCTTGAGTTTTAGGTGAAAACATGAAATCCAAATTTAGCTTGCATAATCAAAGTTTGGATGAAATTAGGAATGATTTTATGTCTAGGAGTAAACTCTAGTCATTTACTTGTTGAATTGATGTTCATAATTGTGAATTCATGATCACCCGATTATGTGCTAAATGGGTTTTGTAGAAACATGATGAACCCTAGAATCATAATGGTTAAATTGTGTTAATAGAACTCCCTAAAGTTAGATTTGGGATTTAAGTGTTGATTAGACGCAAAAAAATTGGAAAAAGGTGTTAAACTTGGTAGAAATAACTAGCTATGAACTAGTTTGTAAATGTGTAAAAACAATTATGCCCACTAGGAGTTTGTTAAAATGCCTAAGTAAAATCGCGCGTCTACTCGGTTGTAAGTAGAACTTGATTTGACTAGGTATCCGTAGGAATGCCTAATAACATGATAAAAGGAGTTTCATTTATAGATGAAAACCCGTAGATGTTGTTCAATGAATAAAGTGTATGATAATGTGCCTAAGTGAGTCTTGTGAACTTGTTAGTGCATTTATATATGTCAATTGGTGATTTGACTTTTAAAAAAGTCAAATCGACCTATGATAGAGTTCAATAAGAAAAGTAGTAAAAAGATTCATAAGGTGTGAAGGTCATGATCTTTAATGACTAATCTAACCATCTTGTGGAAATTATATGATAGTTTGACGTCTGACAAGCTATGTGGAAGCTTGGAAAGGAAGCGGGTCAAACGGATCAAATAAGCGGAGAATAGCAAAAATGGATGCAAGGTAAGTAAATCTTACAAATCTTAGAATAGAATTACAACATAAAGTATGTTTGGTAATTTTCATAGATTTTTCTAAAGTTGTTCGACAAGGTTTTCGCGGATGTTTTGTCAATAAATTAGTTGTTGACAGCAATAGTTCCGCTACTTGTAGAAATTATTTCGAGGTCTTAACCATCGAGTTTTGACACAATATTTGACCAGAAGTTGGTTTACAACATAAAGGATGTTTAGTAATTTTTATAGATTTTTATAAAGTTATTTGACGAGGTTTTCGCGGATGTTTTGTCAATAAATTAGTTGTTGACAGCAACAGTTCCGCTAGTTGCAAAAATTATTTCGAGGTCTTAACCATCGAGTTTTGGCACGATATTTGACCAGAAGTTGGCTTACAACATAAAGGATATTTAGTAATTTTTATAGATTTTTATAAAGTTGTATGACGAGGTTTTCGCGGATGTTTTGTCAATAAATTAGTTGTTGACAACAACAGTTCCGCTACTTGCAGAAATTATTTCAAGGTCTTAACCATCGAGTTTTGACACGATATTTGACCAGAAGTTGGTTTACAACATAAAGGATGTTTAGTGATTTTTATAGATTTTTGTAAAGTTGTTTGACGAGGTTTTCACGGATGTTTTGTCAATAAATTAGTCGTTGACAGCAACAGTTCCGCTACTAGCAGAAATTATTTCGAGGTCCTAACCATCGATTTTTGACACGATATTTGACCAGAAGTTGGTTTACAACATAAAGAATGTTTAGTATTTTTTATATATTTTTTTAAAGTTGTATGACGAGGTTTTCGCGGATGTTTTGTCAATAAATTAGTTGTTGACAACAACAGTTCCGTTACTTGCAGAAATTATTTCGATGTCTTAACTATCGAGTTTGACATGATATTTGGCCAGAATTTGTTTAACAACATAAATAATGTTTGGTAAGTTTTATACATTTTAGACATAAGCCTTTTGGGGGTCAAGTGCCTATAAACGGGTCTTTCCCGTAAAACAACCAACCGAAGTGTAGAATCCGGGAAAATTGGTCAAATATACTAAATCCACCACGAGTATAGTTGTGGTGAAATGTAAGTAGATAATTCAAATTTGGGAAAATGATGGGTCAAAAGAATGAGCGAAATTTAAACTTAAAAGTTTAAATTCTCTAAACGGGTAAAAACGAATTACGCGCATAACTTGGGTATTGGTTGCGTAATTCACAAAAGTTACAAATCTAAAATAAAGATTTTGAGTTAAATACTTTGGTGTATGATTTATGATTAACTAGAAACAAGTGTGTGATTTTATAGTCAAACGGGTTGAATAATGATATAAAGGATTTATAAGCCAATAGCTTATAATTCAAATTTTATGCAAACCGAGGTGATAAACGGGTCCGTAATTTAATTACGGACGCGTGGGAAAGAGAATCACGTAATACGAACTTGTAGATAAAAAGTTAGGGCAATTTGAAGTTTGTTATTTTTTGTAAAAAAATTGAGCTGGGCAAATATGCAGGTCCAGAGAATGGACCCGCTGGAAAACAGACTCCCCCGCGGCACGCGAGGGGATGAGTGAATGTTGGCGCAACATGCGGGGCCTGTCGCGGCCCGCGAACGAATTAAAGAAATCTCTCGCGTGGCGCGAGAGACTTAGATCTGAATTTTTATTTTTGATTTCGTTTATTTGATATTGGAACTTGTTTATTCTTGTTTCTATGATTATCAAAACTAACTTTTAAGTTGGTTTTGACATTAGGTGAATGTCGTTACCATCCGGATGCCGATCAAGCAACGAAGTGAACCGAACACATACATAATGAAGCTTCCGCGATATCTTTCTTTTGTTAAGTTTAAAAATGAAAGTTGTAAACACTTGATACTATATTTTGAATACTCTAATTTTGTATGAACGTTAACTTGTCAAAGTTTTTGAAAGGTCGCATTTTTACATAACATGCCTATTTAATATTATAATTGTATTAAAATGAAACGGGTCTTACATTTCACTATGTTATTTGTGGGTTTTGAGTGTGTTTTATGGTTGACATTATGGGGTTTTATGACTTTTTACACTTTGTAGGGAAAATGGACTTTGTAGCCAACTCTCACCCTATATATATATATATATATATATATATATATATATATATATATATATATATATATATATAAATTACGACTTTCCCCTCTCCCGACAATAATCAATTTAGTCAATTCATCATCTTCGAGTTGAAGATGCCGACGGTGGATGAAGCCGTATCCATTCATCATTTTCAAATTGTCTCCGTGAAAATCTCCATACGACTAACACCGAAGAGAGGGTAGCCAACATACCCATTGATAACGAATGGCGAATGTATGGTGGAAATCAGTGGAGAGGATGAATACTCTCATTGGCCACCTCATTTCCTATCCCGACTTAATTCCATTTTCTATATCTTCTTTTCAGAAGATATCATAGATTCTAACTTTGCTTGGTGCAATTTGAGCAAAAATAGACGACATGCTCAATTTCTCCACTCCCGGCGAAGCCAATCCTTTCTTATCCCTCTCATTCGCAATGCAAGTCGAAATTAGTCCTTCCATCGGTTAAGCATAACATTCATCTAAAATTGATCCATTTGAAGTCAACATATCTGAAATCGTTCTAATCAAGACATGCGAACTTACACCAAGTTTGGGAGGGTATGGTGGGGCCTCACATATTTTGTTTCCAAAACCATTATTGAACAATGTGTTTACAACATGAAAAAACATGAAAACTCGATTGATGAAATAAGATTTGGGGAGAACTTTGAGTTTTACGGTATACACGTATTTGTAAAGGAATCAGTAGGTTGATTCATGGAGAACTTTGGCCAAGATTTATCGTCATGAGTTTGGGTTTTATGGTTTTACTGATTTAGACTCGGAGGTTTTAGTTTGGTCAAAATTTATCGTCATAAATTTGGTTTGTACAAATAATTAAAAAGGAATTAGTATGTTGATTAATGGAGATAGACTAGTTTGCAAGTGTGCGGCGGCATCGAAGAGGGTCACCTGAGATGGTGACAACATGACGAGAATGGAGGGGGTGACCAAAGAGGGTGGCTAGAAATGGAGTGGAGAGGATGACAATTGGACGTTATAGTGTTTTCTAAACTTAACCCTAAAAATAAACAGAGATCCATTCTAAAGACCATAAGTGTTATGTGTGAACGAACGTTTGAAATTAAAGGTGTAATTTTCGAAAAAAGTTGGGACTAAATGTAATATGGATGTAATATACAGACCACACAAAGATAATAATAATTTTCAAGTATTTTTTACTGAAAAATAAGGGCCCCTTAAAATAATAATTATCAATGATCGATATTTAAATAAATATGATGTTAACTTCAATGGAAGTTCATCAACTTATTGTGTGGTATTACTAAACGACACAAAATAATAATTGTACTTAGAAAAATCATTTCACACAAACAAAAGATATCACATTAAGTATAGAATTTAATAAAGACATTATATTTTGTCTTGTCTTTATTTTTTTTGAACGTCCAACATAAGAATCGCCGGGTACTCCGTACGCGGCACCCATTGGCCGAAAGGTAGCCCGCGGCAGCCCAACCTGCACGCACGGAGCCCCTAGCCCACCATGCCACCAGTTCCGGGGAAAACCCGACCCTGCACCCGCCCGAGGGCACGACAATGCAAAGCCGGTAAAACCCGGGTGGATCAGGAATCGAACTTGAGACCTTTCGGTCAAAAGTCTTCCCACATTTCCATAACCACTGAGCAATAAGCCCAGGGTTTGTCTTGTCTTTATTAAGGTGCATTAAAGGGACAACGAATGTGGGCTTCACAAAAAGAGAGTTTTTTTTTTTTTTTTTAAAATAAATGTTACAGCATAAATTCGTAGAAGATAATCTATATTTATTTGTAAAGTTTTCCTGTAACGAATGTGGGCTTCACAAAAAGAGAGTTTTTTTAATTCTTTTAATAAGTAAAAAGGTAAAAGAATAAACAAAAGAGTAAATTACAAGTTTTGTCCTTTATGTTTAAATCAAATTTCAGGCGCTGTACTTTTGGCCAAAAGTTTACAGACGGTGTCCTTTACCTTTCAAAATCTTGCACGTTTTGTCCTTTAGGTCAAACCTGGTTAGAAATCTTAGTTAAAAAATGTCATGTGCAATACACATAAGGGTAAAATGGTAATTCTCTCTCAACTCTTTTAATTCCTCATTTATAACCACACCAACCCCTCATAAACCCAAATTCATCTCTTCAATTCAGACCTCATGGACAATAATTCTTCATCTTCCCTCCTATAACACTGTAAATATCATCCATTACATGTACAAAATCTCATTTCTACACAGCATTCATTGCAAAGAACCCCATCGTAGATTCCGTTGAATTTATGCAATCTCACACAATATCTCTGTTGGTTCAGTTCTGTTTATACATAAAGGAAAACATATAAATCATACCTGTCACAGCAGATAGTGCAGAGGAGAATCCAGTAATGGAGTTCGACATGCCTGTCATCTTGATCTGGTTCCTCCTTAGGGTGCTGACTGATGATGGGGACTTAGAAACCGAAAAGGGTATCGGTTATGGAGAGGAGGTTTCGTGATGATGTTATGGCTAATGGGGTGTGTGAATTGTGTAACTGAGTAACCCCTAAACCTCCACATAACTCTCCTTATATAAGCACCCAGGAGGAAACCTAATTAGTTACTAAGGGTAATATGGTCCATCAACAATTACCAACTAATTAAATAATAGGTTCTAATATATTTTGATCTCTATAATGTAAATGATTATGATGGCTATAGATTAAATATTAATACGTAATATATTTAATCTTACATTCTCCCACTTAGCCGAGTAATCATTTACTATGAGTATTAGATAAGCCTGATCAGGAGTTAACACTCATTTTAGCCTTAAACAAGTACTATAGCAGAAAAATACAGCCGTTGAATCATTATGCGACTCAGGACCCCCATTAATCATACTATAGCCTTAATTTAAAACCTAATCATCATGATCAAAATACGCGTAAGCCCTTTGTTTGATTTGTAACTTTTATTTGTCTATATGCCATTATACCGGTTGAACATATTCTAACAGACATACAAAATCAAACTTGAGGAAAAATTAACTAATACTTAGTCATTCATAGTACGATATGCAATTGTGCACGACTATTAATTAATACCCGTCTATGAGCTCTCTTAATAAGACTTATGGGTAATAGCCCTTCAGTTATAGGATCCTTAAGCATATCATGAATGTATTCGATACAAAACTTAGTTTCCTCAATTCGTTCATAAACGAATAATTAATTGCGTATCGAAACTTAATGCAGCACCTCTTGAACTGTTGCTGTTCAAGGAGTTATGGTAGCTGACTTTATCACACTAATTCTTCAAAACATTAATTATATGGAGTCAATAACCTTATGAGTCCACTGATAAATTTTCCAACAACATTTAGTGACCATGCTATGTCGTTATAACTTAGGTTGTTAATATCAGTGCATTATGACTCCTCCATGAAATAGGTTTTGTCTGCTGACATAAAGATATACCCCGAAATTGCATTTTATAATCTTTGAATATTTCAAAGTTAGAGTAATAAACCGGTTTTAATTCTCACTTCTTCTTTAAATTGTAGTCTCTCGTTTCTTTTAAAGATATTGTTATACTCCATTAGATGCTACACATTAATCTAGACATATCTAGTGTGTTGCAATATGAGTAATATCTAAACGAGGATAGACTTAAACTTACATAAGGCTTCTAATTAATGAAGCGTAAATAAATAATCTCATTTATCCTATTGTCCTCTAAAGGAGAGCAATATTGATTGTTACATATGTAAGGACCCATTTAATGTTAAACTTATGGAACGAAACTAATATCCCATTGGGTCTATCTCAGTATGTTATGATATCAATCACGTAAGAGATATCTCTGAGTTTTATTATATCAAAGTTTGTGTTAACAATGCTTTGACTTATGTAACATATGCTTGTCAAAGAATGTCATCTATATAGACAAGTTTATTTTAGTTGCTCCCACTCATCTTGAGGTAGGTACATTAATCCACTTGATTCTTGATGAAAATAATTACGTTAGCTTTTCATCACATTATGATGTTTGCATTAACCCATACATGGATATTATTGGCTTACAAATAAAGTGTTCTTTAACCTTCAGTTTGAAACTTTAGGTTGTTATCTAATGAACATGTAAATGTGTCAGCCATTTATTAGGGAAAATGTTTTAATGTTCGTCTAATGTAGCTTAAAACTATTATAAGCTACTAGAACAGTGATGATCCTCAAAGAAATCTTTTGTTAGATATGCAATAAAGATTCTTTAATAATTTATCTCTTCCTGAGTACAACCTTTGACAACCAATCATGCTTTTGAGTGTCTTAACGCTTATATTAGGATTTGGTTTAGTTATGAACACTCTAAGGTAATTCAATCAAATCCCAAATGTTACACAAACACATAAAATCAGTTTTACTAGAAAACTGTTTTATTCCATTCATATGATTGATTTACACTAATGGATTAATTTGAAGAGATAGGATCATTAAACATTTCCAAAATCCATTTCAACTTCATTAAGGAGGTTATGTAATCATCAAAGTTAGTAGGCTTTTAAACCTAGATGACCTCCTGAGTTGATTATTGGGTTCATTAGAAGTTTCAGTTTTATGGATTAGCTCTTGGTTAGGTTGCTATCATTTTCATTCTAAGTTTGTAAGGGTTGGTGCAGTATGATATACAAGAGGTGTAATCGGAGTTAAATTCGGAGTGAAATTTAATGACACTCTTCCCCCCGCCTCTTGTATTCCTTGCAAATCATGATAAGGACTTTGACTGCTCCCACCGAGCTTAGAAATCTTTAGGAACTCAGCATGCATAGGGTCAATATGTAACGACCAACAAAATCTAATAGAGAAACAAGTTAATGACGTTAGTCGTTGTAGTTTCTCTTGTTGAGGATTATGTTAGTTTAGGTAAGAAATCTAAGTGCGCCCACAATTAAGCAACAATGAAACTTTTGTAAGAGTAGCATTAGATTTAAGGAGATAAGGTTTGATAGAACAGTGTCGTGATGGAGCGATGCCTTGTACAAGAGGTGTAAATTTAAAATTTTCAATCCCCCACCTCTTGCAACTATTGCAAGTTATTATTAAGACACTTAATGCTCCCACTGATCTTTAATATCTCTAGAATGCTACAAGAGAAGTTTCAATGAGCTACGTGACGTGGGAACCTATCACATATACGTTAGACTTTATTTGATTTCTTTAATGTCCAGATATCATAAGAAACTTTAAGGACATATTTAATAGAAATCTGATTAACTACATATATGAATAGAGTTCTTCTAAGACCGTAGGCCATATGCGACAAAATTTAGATACAAGTTGATAGTCTTTCAAATGATAAATGAATTATGTCTGAATATTCCATTTGGAATAAGTTCCACGAATGTCAATGAATGACTTATGATGGACCCATACTTATTCCTTAAGCCAAGTAATATTTAGGGCTGTAACGTCATGATTTAGAATCACTTAAAATGAGATTAGATGAAAAAAATCATCCTCATTAACCATGTTATGATTTCTCATGAATTTTGGTTCTAATGGATGAAATTTAGAAGTCTCATTTTCCTTTTGTCAAATTCTCATTAGCATGATGACAAAAGTTGTGAAAAATAAGGTATCATCTAGTTTCATCTTAGTAATGTTTCTATCCAGATATTTAGAACAAATAAGAGGAGAGTTTAAGATAAGTGTGACTTTATGTTGACTATGCAAACTTCACAACCTTCATAACATTGCTTAATTATGATACTATATTCTGATTAATCTTCAGAATATATAAGGTATCGAAAAGCGTTGTTGGAAGACTCTTCATTATGGTTCTTATAGTCTTAACATTTAATTTTGTCACTAACTCTCATGTTAGTTATTTGTTGAGTTCTGGTAAGGAAACGTATGGAACTAGAGTCAACTAATCATGTGTTAATTGGAATATTAAAATTATCAGACTTAAATATCATTAGTAAGTTACTATCTAATTAATTTATCCAACTGTTCTTTAGAATAATGGATAGTCTCGTTGCTTATGCCTAGTCTAATGACATAATTATGCAGTGAGATTTTCCCTTGAAGAACCTTAACGTTGGGATTAGCACTTGTAATTTGTCTATGGACTTTAGAACAATCCTCTCTTAAGGTTTTAGTGGTTGTAAGGTGAATAACATCTTATTTTCCAGTTTCAAACATTTATTTCTATGTACATATGTTGCTTATCAACACACTCGTTATACTTTGGTACTTTTGAGTGTTATAGCTGATTTATAATGCATCAAATTGTACAAATGAAAACTTAGTATGTAATGTACTGGAAAATGTACTTATTTCCATGCGTAAGCCCTTAACTTTATGGGTCATGGTATTGTACATTATAATATATTCACATATACCACTTAACCATGTAATTTATAATTAGTTAAATGAAGACATGCACCTTAGGAGTTCTTGTAATTATTCCATAATTATAGATTAGTCTTAGGAAAAAATTAATCTGGAATAACTTTAGTGATAGCAATTATATTAGAGAGGTCTTGATTATCATAAGAGACATCATGTTCGATTTATCCTAATCATCATGCTCTACTTTTCTTCTGTAGTGCCTTATCAGAAGAGAGCAATAAGGTTATCGTGTCTTAAGAGATAATCAAGGATTTAATTTAAGAGCTAGTTCTTATAGAAACTTTAAATAAAGCAAAACATTTTATGCTTAGGAATTAGAGTGGATGAGATATAGATTTATAGAAGAAAATTATAGTGAGAAAAAATTATGGGCACTAAGAATAAGGCAGACAAAATGATCACAAAATTAATTGAGGATCATTAATATAAGGATCATCATGTGAAGATGTTGTGATATGTCTATTACTAACATCAAAATAATAGACTACTTAAAGTTCTACTTAAACGAAGACAAAACAGCTTTGGCCAGAAGTGTAATCATTTAAGCATATGTGCAAAGTGGTTGTAACAAATCAGCTTTGGCCAGAAATTGAGACAATCACCTTAGTTATGCACTTGTTAAGTATGCCATCTATGAATGAATTAAATCAGCTTTGGCCAGATATTAAAACATTCATGCTTATGATGCATGCTTAACATAGCTTTCGTAATACTTGAACGATAAGTAGATGTATCAAGTCAGCTTTGGCCAGAAATGATATATCAAAAACTCATTCAAGTAAAGCCATTTTGGTTTTGTAAAACATTATTTGATCCTCATTAATTAACTAAATAATTACAAAAACCAATCATTTAATAGCAAACCACCCGTTAGCGCGGATCGAACTCCGCGTTGAGTTCGCTGGGGGTTGCGGGGGACAGCGTGCCCCCGCCCGGGGTTCGGGGCGGAGCCCCGAAAATTTTTTTCTTTAGTTCACATTTAAACAGCCTAAAATAATGAGGTTTCGAGTCGCAACCACGGTCTCGAGTTATGACGTTATGGTCTCGAGTCGCAACCTTTGTCTCGAGTTATCACGTTACGGGCTCGAGTTATGACGTTATGGTTGCGAGTCGCAACTACGGTCTCGAGTAATGACGTTATGGTTGCGAGTCGCAACTACGGTCTCGAGTGATGACGTTATGGTTGCGAGTCGCAACTACGGTCTCGAGTGATGACGTTATGGTTGCGAGTCGCAACCACGGTCTCGAGTCGCGACCTGATGATCTCGAAACTTCCTGTTACAGCTGTTAATTTGTGATATCATAACCGAAAATTCGAAATCTAAGGGATTATGAGATATTATTTCCTGTTTTAAGGTGATCTAATTTTATCAACATATTTCGAAAAATAATAACTGTTTATCTAATAACAGTTTCGAATAAAATTAAAAGATAAAATTAGATCAAACATGGAAAAAACACCCATTAATCCTAAATCATTCCAAAACATAACAGAATACTTCGAATTTTCTCAAGAACATGATGAACCCTAAAACATAAAACATAAATTCTGGAACCCGAAACCTGAATATTAATAGTTTTTCTAAACAGATTTCGGCTAAAACATAAACCAGTTAAATTCGATTGAACATACAATTAATTCTTTTTCCCGAAAACAAAGATCTCGAGTCGATCTCCATGACTCGAAATCGGCTGTTATGTTCATAAGGTTTCAAAAAATTCTGTTTTCCAAGTTTCAATCCCAGAATTATGGATACGAAAACAAAACTGACTAATCAACATATGCTCTGATACCACATGTTGGTTCAGTTCTGTTTATACATAAAGGAAAACATATAAATCATACCTGTCACAGCAGATAGTGCAGAGGAGAATCCAGTAATGGAGTTCGACATGCCTGTCATCTTGATCTGGTTCCTCCTTAGGGTGCTGACTGATGATGGGGACTTAGAAACCGAAAAGGGTATCGGTTATGGAGAGGAGGTTTCGTGATGATGTTATGGCTAATGGGGTGTGTGAATTGTGTAACTGAGTAACCCCTAAACCTCCACATAACTCTCCTTATATAAGCACCCAGGAGGAAACCTAATTAGTTACTAAGGGTAATATGGTCCATCAACAATTACCAACTAATTAAATAATAGGTTCTAATATATTTTGATCTCTATAATGTAAATGATTATGATGGCTATAGATTAAATATTAATACGTAATATATTTAATCTTACAATCTCCGCTGTAGATCCGATGTTTATGAGTGGGAGGTGAGGAATCCAAGAAGAAGAAACTGGATGGCGGCGGCGGTTGTGGCCGACGAGTTTAGGTGCGGCCGAAATCGATGAGTTGGCGGTTCGGATGGGAGTGGTGCTGCTGGATTGTGGTGGTTCAATTTGAAAAAAAAAACAGATTTTTTTTTGATGGGTTCCCGAGTTCAGATCCAAAATTGACTATTGAAATGTTGATGGGTAGCCGGTGATCAGAGAAAAGTTGCAGGTTTACTATCATAAGATTTGACCAATTTAGTCGATAAATGTTGTTAATTTATATATGCCACACAAATGATAGATCAAAAATCAATGTTGAAGGTTGCTTATAATCTAAGGCGCATGATAAGCAATGAACTTGAATTTATACGAGTAGAAGGTGTGCACCATAGTAAGACACCCATTTGGGCTTTTTTTGTATAGTTCACCTTCAAACTACATATACATAGATGCAACATACAAATCATTTGAATTATGAGAAACCCCTGGTGGCAGCATTGCCAAAAGGTACAACGAGAACGAAGGGGTGAAGGCGGTGGTCTGTATTACCGGAGAAAAACCCATATATTTGGGTTGCCGGAAGTGATTGTGACGAAGATTAAGTGGGGGGTGATGATGATGATTTTTCGAGACAAGTCTGATTATAGTGAAGGTTTAGATGAAGTTGAAGTGGTTGTGATGATGGTGGTCCAGGTGTGGTGGTGGGTCTAAAAGTGGTTATGTATATATTTACATAAATAGTTCCTTTATTATTAAAATGGTTATTAAAATGATGAAAGGACTAAATTGCCCTTATATACATTGTACAAGACTTGATTTAACTGAAATATTTAACTGGGTTTGGCTCAAAGGGCATACTGTGCAAGATTTTGAAACATTAAGGACAAAATTTGTCAACTTTTGCGCCAAAGCACACCGCCTGTAAAAGGTGCAAACATAAACGACAAAACTTGTAATTTACTCTAAACAAAATGTTTACTTAGCCGGATGTATGCAAACGAACCAAACGTTCGACGAACACTTTGGGTACCGTTCGACAGGAAGTTCGTTTGTGTTCGTTCGTTTACCAAACAAACGGACATGAACAGATACCGCATTCGTTCATTTATGTCCGTGAACGTTCGGTAATATGTTCGTTTGTGTTCGATAGTTCATTAGTGTTTTTCGTTTTTATATTTTATTTAAATAACTCAAATTCCGACAAATAAAATATTTAATAAGTGTCATTGTATTATATATTATGTTAATGAACGCTTGTTTCCATTTGTGGTCATGAACATTAGTTTATGCCCATTTGTGTTCATCAACGTTTGTTTTCGTTAGTTTCCTAAAATTAACAAACAAACACAAACGAACACGAACAAGTTAATTTTCTTAACAAACGAACACATACATAAAATCTTGTTCGGTAAGTGTTCATGAACAGTTCGCGAACACATATATTTCTTAACAAACGAACACGAACAAGGTCTTATTCGTGTTCGTTCAGTTCGTTTGCAGCCCTAGCCGGATGGTAAGGTGAGGCACGAGTTTGAACACATAAATAAAATATTATACTATATTAAGTTAAAAAAAATAAGATTATTTCTATTATTGTTATTGTTATTATTAAGCTTTATCATGTAAAAATTTACAAAGTTTTTATTTGTAGTGCACGTAAAAAATATGTTACATTTTTTAGGAAGATTTTTGTGTAAGAATTGAAGCTATTACACCTTTTTCGTGTTAGATGAAATAGGAGTGAAAACGTGTAATCTCTACCATAGATTAGAAGAGATGAATAATAAAGATGAGGTTTTCTAGATTTCTTTAAATAAAATGGGTTTCTCCATATCCTAGCCATATAGGTGTGTGTATGTGTGTGTGTGATTGAAGTTTAATTGGGAATTCATATATTTTGTTTCAACTACGAGAACTCAACTAAAAATCAATCAAGATAATAAAAAAAGACACTATCATTATTATTGAAACTAAACATAAAAAGAGATTGCAAATTTAAATTTACATGTATTTATAAATAAATAAAAATTACACATGTTTAAAACAATTGGTAAGAGCAATTTAAAGATGAAAGTAGAATTATCTAGAAAGTAACTTTTTAAAGTTATATAATAATAATAATAATAATAATAATAATAATAATAATGGTAAAACAAAAAATATGAATGTATTTAGAATTTTTTTTCACTGGTTCTTGCGATTCTCAAAAAAAAAAAAAAAAAAAGAAAACCCTAATAAATAAGCAAATAATTGTATCACGTGTCACAATTACGTAAGGTCAAAATTTTTTCAATGCTCTTCTTATTTCACTTGTATCATATTTCTTAATTTAAAAAACTTTATTAAAAATACATTAGTTACAAAAAATAATATATTATCTTATTAGTTAGTAACTTATAACTTATGTGAGATTTTTACTTTTTAGTATTACTAGTTATTACTTAAAATATTTATTTATACATATTTTATTTCTATCTTATCTCAAAATATAATTTTATAATTCTTAAAATTTTATTACTAACTATTTAATATTATTTTTATTAAACATATGTAAGTGGGGAATGGTGCTTGCCAAAACTACCGTGGAACCCTCCAATCCTACACTGCTATCTAAATCCATTCATTTACAACTCTAAGAGCATTCATATTTTCTCCATCATTTTCTACCCTATAATTTAACTAAAAGTCATATTTTTAAATTTTATATATCACTTTTAAAAACCTTACATGTACCATCCATCATTTTTATGTTTATCTGATGCACAGACACTCTTTTATGATATTTATTGTTTTTATACACTGAGAATAATGTGATTGATGCTGAATAGTAGTTTTTCATATATAAAAAGCTAGTGTAGCGATTTTTCAAAATATAGTGGTGGGTAAATAAATAATGGATGGGATGTGAATGTTTTGTAACACCTTTTGTTTTTATTTAAAAATATAAATTAAGCATTTTAACTTAAAACAAATAAAATATTTAACTAAATAAAATAAAAGTTACATAGTTAAAAATAAAAATATGAAAAAATATGAATTAAAAATAAAATAAAATAAATACTAAAAAAATAATTAAACTATTTTGAGTTTGACTCCTTTATGTATGGTTGATGAAGCGTTGCAAGATGTTCCACAATATCATATCGAAGTCGGAAATGCGCATCTTCATTTTACAACTCCACAAGGACATTATCGTCAAAAACTAGCTTGAAGTGGGGATCCCTTATGTGGACCTGTAGTATTGCATTTTCATCGTCCTTCAAGACCATGTTGTGCAATATCATGCACGTATGGACAATGGTCCTAATCATTACTATGGTAATGCTCCGTGATGGTCGTTTAAGTATACCCCATTTCACATTTAGTACATCAAAAAATCACTTCATATCCTTTCCTACCAACTCTTGCGATCCTTTCCTACCAACTCTTGCGCCTTATTGGTTTCTTTTGCTTCGGACCGGTTGAATACTGAAACGTTTTCACAAAAATTGACCAAGTAGGGTAGATCCCATCAATAAGATAGTATCCACGTTTTTGTATGAGTGTCCGTTTAAATGAAATGGACAATTGGGTACGGTTCCATTCCGTTGGGTGCGAAAAATGGGCGATCGTTGGAGAACGTTGAGGCCGTTGAGTGATTTGGGCAGACCCAAAAACCCGTGCCAAAACCACAAATCTTGTGACGGAACCACTTCTATCATGATCGTAGGATATTGGTGGTCACCTCTCTCATATATTATCTTCGCAACTCCTTAAGACACTTTCTTCAAACGAAATGTACACAGTCAATATTACTGATCATACTAGGAAGGTGATGTCTTTCATCTTGTGCTTCGTATAAATATGCAATGTCCTGGCTTGTCGGTCTTTGTAAAAACTCTTCACCATATATATTAATTAGACATTACAAAATATTGTAGACATTCACGCGACGTCTTCTTGGCCATGCATAAATACTCATCGTATTCTTTAAGAGAATTACCGGTTGCAAGTTGTTTAATGGCAAATGTGTGTTTTTGTATCGCCGTAAAACTTTTTTCATCCCCCTCTCTAAGTCCTTTTGAAACCATTCTTTATTTTTATTTACATCGCCTACAGAGCCGTCCCCGAAAACTCTTGAAAAAATTTAGGCCTCGGGCGACGAAAAGATTTGGGCCCAATATTATAGTTAAGGGTAAATGAATTACAAAAATAAAAACTTAGTGATTGAAGAAAGACTCGAACTTGAGACCCTTGCATTATTTTGAGATGGTTTTTGCCACTACACCACCAATACTTTTTTTGCATAATAAACGGATAAATATACTAAATATATAATTTAATAAATATATACAAGCTTATAAAGACTTTTCGGGCCCTTTGAAATTTTGGGCCTCGGGCGTCGACACAGGTTTGCCGGGCCCAGAGCCGGCCCTGATCACCTACAATTTTTAAAAATAGACGTTTTGACACACGAAGCTTTTGTCTAAACATACCTTCGTTGTATTTGGGGTTCTCGACAAAATAGTCTTCCATCTGAACGTTGTTACCTTTTACGATCACATGACATATATCTTTTTTAGATGTTGTCTTGTCTTCCTATTCGCCGATATCCACAAGAAATTGTAGGCTACTATCATTTGATAATAATACATTGTTGATATTGAGTTGTGGAATGAATAGCTCATCTTTTTGAATCAGGCCGTTTATAAAAAATTTGGTAGGATATAAGTGAAATTTTTAAATAGAGACGAGTCTGGTGGTAGAAATTGGCGTAAAAATGGTGGTAGATATATATAGGGTGAATATCATTTAAGAACCACCATTTATTGCGAGAACTGCGATAACCAGTGTGAACACAATCAAAACTATTTAAAAAAGCTTAAACAACACATAATTGTTTTTGTAACCCTTGTGGAAAATTCCGAACTTTCAAAATCTTTTTCTTTTGGAAGCAATTCGTTAACCGATACTTAAACGAAATCAGTTTAACGTAATGTACACTCTGGGACGAGGATATAAGATACACATACCCTAAATACCCTTTACATAACTTAGATATAAGTTTTAAGTGGTTAGGAATGACAAAAACACGTTTATACATGTCCAGGGGCCATTTTTTACAAAATGCAAAAATCTGCCCAGCCTAAGGCTTACGGACCGTAAGCCAAAGGGGCCATACGGTCCGTAAGGACATGCTAGCAACAGATTTTGCCTTGATCTCCAAGTTCTGCCATATTATTCCATCTCTTGATACCTAGCTCGAATTTTGCCACGTTCCTTCTGCTTCTAACACCACACTAAACACTTGAGATCATCCTAGAACACTTCCTAATACTTGGCATGATCTCATTTCACTTCTTCAAGTATAAATAGCCATTCAAGTTCACTTCATTCCTTGCTCATTCCCTCTTTCTTTCTCTAATCTGCTCTTGGAGCTTGTTTCCAATATATGGAAGCCTCATACTGAGTTATAAGCATTCCTAGAACACAAGTAAGTGTTCTTCCTTAGTCTATTTCTTTATTTTGGCTATTTATGAGCCAAAAGTCAAACAGTTTGATTTTCTGTTTGACTTTCAGTTCTGACCATTTTGGTCAAGTCAAAGTTCAAATTGAACTTTGCAACGTGATCGTAATCACGAAGGTATTAATCCCCTGCAATTGCACCTTCTGATTTCCACGTTTAGTAGGAGAAATGACGAGTTAAAGTTTTACGAATTAAAAGTAAAAAATGCACAAAAGTGCATTTTACGATGTAAACGTTTTTGGGTATTAAAACTTAAAATTTTGACACCAAATCAGTTTTATAACATTATTAGACATGTTCCAACATGTCTAACTCGTCCTTTCTAGTTTAGTGGTTTTTCCTTAGTCGAAAGTCGAGCGGTTTTACCACCGCTTTGACTTTCGAATCTGACCCGTTTGGTCAACTTTAGGATCCGACCAAGCCCTTTATTATGACCATAGTATTATAGGGAATAACCTACTAAGGTTATACCTTATGGTCATATTGTTTGGTTAGTCAAATGACGAGTCGACTATATGTTATTTAAAAATGCCGAAAATACCCTTTTTGCGCATAAAATAGTTTTGAACATATAAGATCAATATTTTAACATCTAAACTGATATTGAAACATATTTAAACTAGTTTTGACATATTAGACTCGTCATAGGCTGTATTTAACCATCTGAACCCATAGTTACGCTTACGACCCGCTAAAGTGGCGTAAACCACTTTAGCGAGCCGTAACAAGTCAAAACACTTTGAAACACTTCCAAATCAGAATGTAATGTATTATTCACCATATTATACGAGATCCAACTCTTGTTTCGTTTATGAACCTCATTCTATTTGATCTCCCGTTTCAAGTTTCGATACACTAACACGTAGTTATCCGATACATTAGGAACCATTTGAACACTTGAACATTGAGCTTAGCTATTCGATTGAATAAGACATATACGCAAAAATGTGAGTACACAGTTCCCCTCTTTTATGTTTTTCAAATGTTTTGCGGTGATTCAAATATGTTAACCAAATTTTCTCAAATGTATGGCATATGTGTTTACTAAGTGCTTTTTGTGTATTACCCTTATGAGAACACAAACCAAATCCTTGGATCTATCTATCTTCATAGTTAGATTCTTATAGGATATTTAAAGTACTATTTTAACTTTTTTTTTTTATCTTAATAGTGAGATTTCTAAGAGTACTTTACGTATGAACGAAACGATGAACGAGTATTTATGTGTAGTGTAGTGTAGGTGATTTAGATAACGAAACGGGAGTAATACAATAAGAACATGGTGGATACGCCGCTGGTACTTTTTATATATAAGTGTTCTTATACCTTTCGTGGCGTTATCCGAATCACTTTAGGATTTTAGGATTTGATGAGACCAAACCAAATCCTTATAGGATCTATCTATCTGAATAGTTAGATTCTTATAGGATGTTTAAAGTGCTAATTTAAAGTCATTGATTGGATTCTATGAGTACTTTAATGCATATGAATGAGATGATGAGACCAAACCAAATCCTTATAGGATCTATCAATCTTAATAGTTAGATTCTTGTAGGATGTTTAAAGTGCTAATTTAAAGTCCTTGATTGGATTCTATGAGTACTTTAATGCGTATGAACGAGATGAGGAGACCAAACCAAATCCTTATAGGATCTATCTATCTTAATAGTTAGATTCTTGTAGGATTTTTAAAGTGCTAATTTAAGTCCTTGATTGGATTCTGTGAGTAATTTAATACGTATCGAACGAGTTGATGATTATATTTTTATGTGATTAGTAGTGTGGGTGATTTAGATAACGAAACGAGTGTAATACAATAAGAACATGGTGGATACGCCGCTGGTAATTCCTATATATAAGTGTTCTTATTGTATTATCCTTGTAGTGTTATTCAAATTACTTTAGGATTTTTGTGTTTAGTTGAAACAAATGTTCAATTACCAAATCCTTGTAGAATCTTCCTATTTTAATATGTTAAATTCTTAGAAGGATACCCAAAGTACTATTATAAATCCTTGATTGGATTTCTAATAGTGCTCCCACAATTCCTTGACAGAATTCAATGTTGTAACGAAACAAAGTACAAGAGAACAAAGAACAAAGTACGATTTTCAATGGCATAAAAATTACTCAGTATTAATCATATTGCCATATACAAAACACTTTTGCCACAAGTTTCATAATCAAGATAATGTATTGCAATACTAAACTTTTTGCCATTTATTGGTTTCAAGAATACTATTTTTAATTGACAACTCATGTAGTTGTCAAAGTATTGCAATACCAAACTTTTTGCCATTAATTTGGCTAACAAAACCTATGTATTCACCAGCATTCTTTGTTGACGTATATTTTCACATATATTTTAGGAAATGACAATTCAAGCATGCTACACATAGGAACGAATCCGGGCCTTAGACTTCTTTAAATTAAAGACAATTACATGTATTCTTTGTATTGTAAAACAATGTTAATATAATGAAACAATTTAGTACCATGTGTTGTGAGCAATTTGTAACGTGACTCCCCGATGTTTCCGCCGCGTGTTGTTGTATTACGAGATTGGGGTGTTACAGATTGGTATCAGAGCACTGGTTATAGGGAATTAAGTTATTAGAATGCCTTTAACCTAGTCTATAACCTTCCTAGGGACCCAAACATGAGTAGTCTTAGGATCTCTATCCTAATCCCCATCCTCATCCTTATTCTTGCCATAACTACTCTATGATTTACAAATCATCTAACCTTAGATGATTTATCTTAAACCCTTAGCCATTATGCCTTAAGGTGTTTCTCAAAATGTTTTCTCAAACTCTCGTCAAAATCTTGGGTTTTAATAATGTGAACACATGCAATGTTCCTTAACGTGCAATGTGTACGCTGGGAAATTACGCACGTTATAAAACTTAAAAACCCTAATCACACATGTTGAAACCCATAATCACGCATGAACATAATTACGCATGTACAAAATCAGAAATCACGCATGGGGTAAAAACCCTAATCACGCATGTTATAAAACTAATCACTCATGTTATATTTTCCCAGCTTATGCAGCGTACGTTAACTCAGATTGTACGATACACTTTCTCTCTCTCTCTCTCTCTCTTTATATGTATATATATATTAATATAAGAAAATGATTTTTTTAAATGACTCAACGGCTATATTTCTAGCCGTTACAACCTCGATGTCATAACTCTTTTATCGGTAACATGCAACCAATTTCGCTAGCCGAAACCCACTACCCGGGATACCGCGGTGTTCCCGGTCGGATAGTGGGTACCCAATGTCAAACCAAGGAACACCTTGACCCTTTAATACACGAGTTTTCAACCTAGTTTTTATATAAAAACCATCAAAATTAAGGAATGGATATAAATCAACCATTTGTCTTGTTTGGTCTCTTCAATACATTATATTTTTACCAGGATCTAATTTTTAATAAACCTTGTATAAGCAAACTTGCCAAACTAAAGTTTATTACTCTAAACACAACGGGTTGTTATTTTGGCATGTGCAAACTAAATCATCTTTATGGAAATTTTGGAGATCATATATGTCCCCCATTACCAACATAGTAATCGCGTGTAAAGGGTACGTAACCATCCATGATCCAACCTTTTGTCTACGTAACTTCCTTCACCACAAAGCTTTGTGTCTACAGTTCTCCCCATAAAGATTCTAAATCATAATTCAGGTTTTGGAAGAAAAAGTTATTTTTATATTCCTATGGACACTTGCCATGTGAGGTTTTCTAAAGTAACGCGATGGACTTGATTTTTATACTTCACAATATTACTAATGGGTGTTGGGTTTTAATCACGAAAGGCATGTTAGATAGATGATATTCTAGATTATTATTTCATGTGTATGACATAAATCTGTGTATTCTAAGATAAATATATGTTGCTATATGGGTTCGTTCTAATCGTATGGCGAGTCAATGAGTCGTGACTCGTGACCCACTAGAGATCCATCTTACACATTTTGTACTATCAATACTAAAACACAACATCTAAACGAGGAGGTTTTTTGCAGATATAATGCTATTTTGGAAAAAAATTTCACAACCAATGCCATGTTCAAAAAGATTTCATAAATGGTGCTATCTCCATTCATAATGGCGACTTTTGTGGTCTAATAGGGTGTGGCAGAGAAGTCCAGGGAAGGTGTAAGTGTTTAATCATTAAATAAGGTACAAACTCCATTCAAAATGACGACTTCTGCAAAAGCTGGTACAAAAGCCATTTTGAATGGCGAAATTGTTCATAAAAAGTACAAAACTCCATTACAAATGGCTTTTGTATCAGCTTTTGCAGAAGTCGCCATTTTGAATGGCTTTTTTGACGAAATTCGCCATTAACAATGGAGTTTGTACCATCCTTGATAAGAAGTCGCCATTTTGAATGGAGTTTGTACCTTAAGTATAATATAATTGAAAGACGCCCAATTGAGAAACATAGCCCAAGCCCCAAAACATTTTTTTGGTTATTGTATAATTGCTCGATAATATTTTTTTTGGATACCCCTAAACTAATAGGCTAGGTCCGCCACTCCTAGCAACTTGTTAGTGATTTACTTGATGTTGAAACAAGTTTCTCTTGTTACTTTATGTTACGTACACTCATTTGTGCCATATGTTATATATGCTTGTTCAGTCGGTGAAAGTTTTTCGTTTTGTAGTGTGTTGCTGTTATTCCATATATGTAATCGATACCATTTGATTGTTTTCGGTAAAAACAATATCAGAAACTTCACATGGAAAACTGTACGACTGAATTAAAAGACAAAGGTCTATGAATAAAGAGAGGCACGAGATATTTGGCTTTATTAAAGATGGATCATATACGAAGGGACCATGCAAATTTCAAGTTCTACCGAAAGAAAGTTATATCCTTCTTCGATTCTCTAGCTTTTATCACACCATAAAACGATATCTGAATTGGTCCAGAAGCTTTTATCAATTATATGTTCAGTAACGTATTACAAATAACTTTCCAATTAAATTGAAATCGAACTTGTTCTTATGAATGTCAAATAGCATCTTCTTTTTCCTTACTTTTCTACCCGAATCAATCTCGAAAGCACATGTAAAGGTTGATCGATTATTCAGTAAAGTACGTTTTTTTATAAGTCTTAATGTTAAAGTGAATTATTTCCGTTTCTAAGCAACAAAAATTGATGGAATTACACATTTCTGATTTTACCTTTATATTTTTTTAGAGAAAAATAAAATATTGTTTTCAACCAAAAAATGGAAACGATTAATTACTTCCCGGTGGGCATGCGGGTAATATACACACTAGGTTCTAGGCAATATATATCTTCCTATACTAATAAACAAAATTTTTTTTGTACACGTCTGATGCCTTTTCCCTTTTAATAATATTATTAAAAGGGAGAAGACACCAGAGACTGACACGTGTACAAAAAAATTTTTGTTTATTAGTATAGGAAGATTACATATTAATTTTTATACACAAAATATAATATAATATTAATTAATATAGTTAGAGATAAACGTATAAATTCAAATTTAATTAATAATTATCTATAACAAATATAAATGTATCAAATAATATAATAAGTATAATATTATTTAATATATTTAGAGACCAAACGTATAATTTCAAATTTAATTAATAGTAAATTACTTTTTGAGTACTTATGTTTTAGTAGTTTTAACCATTTTAATCCAAAATCAAAAAGTTTAACGTCCTGAGTCTCTAACCGCTCATTCACACCCTCTGTAAAAAAAATTCAAAACACCTTTGGTAAGGCCAAGTTCTCTAAGTTCTCACAACTTGTCGAAATTTTCATTTTACCCTAACCATATATATTTGTTAAGATAAAATATATTATTTGGATATAAACAATAATTACTAATAAAGTATCAAATCACATGTACAAGTACTTATATTATATAACTTAGAAGACTAAAATTACAAGCGGATTATCTAAATAAAGTACCAAATTATCTTTAAAGCGAACACTAAATGGTTTTTAAAAGACATATTCTTTTTTGGTATTAAGTATATAACATTATATTTACTTAAGCCGCGTAATACACGTGTTCAATATTTTCTTCCAATTTTAAATTGTGTTACTATCAATATGTTTTCATCTTAAAAAATGGTCCAACTTCCTAATAACATTGAGTTTTAAATATTAAACTTAATTTCAATCATATTACGCAACTAAAGACATTATCATCATGCTAAATAAAGACATTATATAATATTATAAAAATTTCAATTTGAATATTTAAATGTCAACTACTAATTAAAAAAGTTGTTGTAGACGCTTAAATTTATAATTTAAAAAACTTTAGTCCTACTTTTTTAAACGTATACTTTATTTTTAGTATGATTTTTTTAATATGTAATATTTTCTATATAATGATGATATTCGTATCTTGTCTCATGATCCATATATCTAAAAGTAGTATTTATATCAAAGTATTTATTATATCATTAATATACATAGTAGAATTTAATTACAATTCATTTACCATAACCTAATAACTTATAATTATTTTTAAAAATACTTACAATTTTATGATCATTATTTTTTTTTTACTTTTTAGTGTTACTTCTTTAAAAGACATAATAAAATGGATTGTAGTATCTTAAAAGAGAAGTGAAAACTTAGAAAATTATTTTGAATAGCGAAAATATAACTGTTCTTTTGTTTTACTATTTTATTTAAATAAGTCATTTCATTAATAAGGATTATATACAAGTTTATAATTTACATTTTTTCGTCATTTAACCCGTGTAATACACGGGGTTGTAAGCTAGTTTTTTTAAATAACAAAATAAATCATTCTTTTTTTTTTCTATAATAATTTTTTAAAGATATAAGAAAACAACTTTTTTAAATTACTCTTGAAATTCTAGAAAAAAAATAACTTTCTTTTATTTATAGATTATACTAGGTTATAACCCCGTGTATTACACGGGGTTGAATAAATTTTATATACTAAATAATAAAACAATATATCTTTAAAAACCTTATTTATTATACGGGTTGAATAAATATAATTTTATATATTAAATAATAAAAAATTATATCTATAAGAACCATATTATACGGGTTGAATAAATATAATTTTATATACTAAATAAAAAAAGTTATATCTTTAAAATTCACGTGTAATACACGGGTTGAATAAATGCAATATTGTTTACCAAATAATAAAA
This sequence comes from Helianthus annuus, assembly GCF_002127325.2. Taxonomy (NCBI): domain Eukaryota; kingdom Viridiplantae; phylum Streptophyta; class Magnoliopsida; order Asterales; family Asteraceae; genus Helianthus; species Helianthus annuus. The sequence continues at coordinate 171,165,542 of NC_035441.2, read as the reverse complement.
TAATACATCTTTAAAAACCCCATTTATTACACGGGTTGAATAAATGTAATTTTATATACCAAATACTAAAAAATTACATCTTTAAAAATATGCACATTACATGGTTTGAATAAATGTATTTTTCTGTACTAAATAAAACATATATACTTGAAAACCCCGTGTATTGTACGAATTGAATAAATCTAATTTTATATATCAAATGATAAAAAGTTATATCTTAAAAAACCTCATGTATTACATGGGTCGAGTAAATGTTATTTTATATAGTGAAAATAAAAATATTTAATATATTAATACAAAGTTTGGTTTTCATAATAAAAATAGATTATTCTGTTGTTGCAAAATTTGTTAACGAAGTCTCAATAAATTTAACCATGTATTTAAAACTCGTAAATGTATAAATGATAAATAATATTAGTTAATTTTATTTTTTCGTAAAATCTATTTGATACCAAATTAAACAAAACGTTCAAATATAATTAATTCAAATAAATAATATTGAGAAGGAGATCAAACTAAATAATAATTATCCATAATATATTAAACTAATAATATTTAGTAGAAGGGTTATCTATAATATAAGATATTAAATTAAATAATATTTTGTAGGAGGGTTATCTATAATTAATTAGAAGAGATTAAACTAAAATAATAATTATCTACAAGAGATTGCTTAATATGATGACAAGTGTCCCTAAAATGGTTTCTTTTATTATATAGTAAGATTCTATACATATAACCCACACATACATATGTAAACGTTTAAAAGTTTAAAGAAGAGTTAATTACTGTTTTCGTCCCTGTGGTTTGTCAAAAATCACTATTTCAGTCCATTAGTTTAAAAATTGCGATTTCAGTCCCTGTGGTTTCACTTTCGTAACCATTTCAGTCCACCTCGTAACCATTTCAGTCCCTGTACTAACAGAATAAATGGATTGAAATGGTTACGAAAGTGAAACCACAGGTACTGAAATGGTTACGAAAGTGAAACCACAGGGACTGAAATCGCAATTTTTAAACTAGTGGACTGAAATAGTGATTTTTGACAAACCACAGGGACGAAAACAGTAATTATCTCTTTAAAGAATATATGAAAAGTTAGTGAATAATTTTTTATGTATGTAACGTACGTATATAGAACGTGAAAATTTTAAAATTATGAACCCTAGCTTCATAAAAGAAAATTAAATGTTTAAGGGTTTTTTTTAAATGTATATCATTACTATAAGAAATAAAGTGCTTGTCTCTTCTCATTAACAACATCAATATATATAGTACAAAACCAAATCTCCTATTGCTAAGGAGATATACTATAATAAAGATTTACAATCAATACCTAAATTATATACGTAATCTATTACACCCCCGCAGTCGAAGCGAAGGGTGGCCGAATGCTGAGACTGGATCTGAAATCATCAAATAAGACACGCGGCGGCCCTTTAGTAAAAATGTCAGCAATCTGATGACGAGACGATACATGTAGTACGCGAACATAACCCCTTTGAACCTGTTCCCGTACGAAGTGAATGTCTAGTTCTATATGTTTTGTGCGTTGATGCTGAACAGGATTACCAGACAAATAAACG